>NW_004567127.1:29676261-29730954 GCF_000260355.1 Condylura cristata | reverse complement strand
GGGTGGATGGATGGGTGGATGGGTGGATGGATGGATGGCTATGCATCACATATACATGTAGCACAGAAACAGACATACATTCAGTCCAGCCCAGAGTTCCTTTGAGCATCATGCAGCCTCCTTAATTCAAATATGTATATGGTTTAGTCAAGTGCTTTCAAAAGCACCACTGGTAAGGCCATAAAATGTCACTTCTTGCTACCAAAACCTACCTACAAAGAGGAGGCAGGGGGGGGTGGTCTGTCATGTGGTGATGAGGGGAGGGATACAGGAGACAGTCCTAGCTTGAGGTTCAGAAAACGCTTCCACTGACTTTGGACTTTATCTCCAAATGAAGACAAATAGGTAGTCACAGAGGTATCCCCCTGCAGGACTTCAAAGAGGATGGAGTTCATGATAAAACCAGGTCGTTTGTAAACTCTTAAAATTTATCATGGTTTTGTCACACTGCTTTGGAGTTTTCATTTTTACACAAGTAGGAGCTTCATAAAGCAGCTGTCCAGGTCTCCTCTGTCTCAGCCTATGGGAAAGACTCGCCCCACTTCTCTTACAAGACAGCTGACCTCAGACATATCGCCCTGCTTTAAATACTCAGCATCAGCACTGCTCATCAGAAGACTTGAAATTAGAACCAGGAAAGAAAATGTGGCGGACTCAGAAGAAAGAAACGGAATAGAGTCACAGTTAAAGTAGCAATGCCAACCAATGAAAATGATTCGCCTACCATGTTCCAGATAAGAAGGCGTACCTTCCGAGGGGTCAAGCCTGCGAGCCCTCCGCCCATGCTTGGAGTTATTGTGGACAAACATGTTATCGGAGACTGCCAGGACATGGCCATCGACGTTGACTGTCGTAGACACCACGACCTGGAGACAGAAGAGAGAAACAAGTGAGCATCTTAATATAAAAGCGGGGTGGGTAATAAACTCAAGTTAAATAAATAACAGCTGGGAGCTGAAGAAAATTGCATAGCTATTCCACATAATAACTGGTGCTTATGCTGTACAAGTCTAACAAGAGGAGCTATTGATGAGTGGGTCTTTGGCATGGAACGCTTTTGATGCAGTTTTAAGTAAAATTGCACAGTTTATAGTTATACAGCAGAAGGTACACTGTTAACCATCATTTTAACAAGAGGATCTTTATTAGCATATTTTTTTACACAAGGGTGGTCTGTGTTTCACCTAAATTACCCTTCAGAGTAGACACTGAAGCAGATATCACAGTTGATCATGCAAATAAAAGTCTTTTGAATCTTTAAAATATTCTCCTCCCCCCCCCCCACCCCACCCCACAGCGTCAGGGTTCAGAGGACAGAGAAATGAGGGAGTGTTCAGTGAGCACTAGGAAGCTGCTTTCTCTCCTGGGTGTCTTTTTCAGGGTTCTTATACTTTTTGCTCCACACATCAGATCAGTTAATCAATCCAAAGCCTCCTGATCAATATAGAAATCCACCAATCCCCCACAAAATCCCTGCCAATTAAGGCAACTAGATCCTTGTTCCAAAGCCAAAATTTGGTGACATCCACCTGAGATAGGCTTCGGACACCCTGGCCATCTCAGAAAGAGCGTCTGAACCCCCTCGACCAGAAGGGACACAGGCAAAGGTGTTCTGTCTCAGAACTTTGACTAAAACAATGGAAAGAAATGACCTACACTTCTCCTTATATTAAACAGAGACGAGGATTAAAACTGAAACCCACAGAGATCTGTTTATTCATGCAACCTCTTACAACCAAATATAATAATTGTCTGTAATTGCAGCTTGGGCTGCCACCTCATGCTTTGACATGGGAAACAGCAATCAGCGGGCCCTGTTTAATCCACCTATTATGTTGACTAATTAACTTTGCTCCACAGTTTATTTCTTCCTCCATTATCAGCCCCTGTCAGCCGCGAGCACCCCGCAGCATAGGGGGGACCTCAGGCTCTTTGATTGATCACCGATAGATTGACATGCAGATTAATTTAATTAGAATCACCTCACTTGAGAAATGAAAGACAATGGCAAGAGGGCTAATAGATCTGCTCTCATAATGAGGCGAACCTCCAGAGCTCAGGCTGGGGATTTCTGATTTATTTTGCACAATTCCCCAGTTGCTTAGAAAGACTCTCTGCCTTTAATTGTTCTTGGTTTTGAGAGGCATTAGTCTCTGAAGAGGTGAAATGCTTTACAAGGCTTGGCACACACAGAGGCCCAGTTTCTGAGGAAGTCTCTCTGCCGAGTTGGCTAAAGGTGGCAGTAACTTCCAGAATCTTGTGCAAGGGCCCGGCTTGGTCACTTGAATTGGGCAGAGGGGAAAACACCAACCTGGACCTATGCCTGCCAAGGTCAGCCTGTCCCTCTGTCAATCCAGCCAGTGTCTGCCACACTTTAAAGTTCCACTGGCCCCCTCAGTGACCAACACTTTCTGGTAAAATGTGGTGAAATGGCTTTCCCCATGCCTCAAAGAGGGCGAGGCCTGTCTCACTCCCAACAGTTAATCAGGAGGGTAATTTTAGTTTCCAAACCCATTTTGTTAAAATGCAAAGTAAGGAAACATCCATTCAGGAAAACAGAGCATGCTCCTTCCTCTTGGTGAAAGCCAGCATTCCAGCCAGGGTAAATTCGAATCAGCAGTTTGCAAAGTGGTTTTCCTCTTTCTTCATGACTGGCCAACTAGATCCCACATTGCCTGGTGTGTATGCATCTGCCTCATCAATGGTAGGATAATTTAAAAGGAAGAGGAGGAGGACGAAGAGAAGTAAATGATCTGTTTTTTTCTTTTTGAAAAGTAAGATGGGGTGGTAGAGTCCATATTATTTAGGGCAACGGAAATCCACTCTTCTTTTAAGTTAAGACGATTTCCTGGGACATTCAGAGTTATGTAACAGAGCTGGGTCTTTCAAAGAAAATTTTGATTTACTACAAGACCACAACTGAGTGGTCACTGGAGTCGTTAGCTTAAGAAACTATAAAAGGAATCCCAAACGGTATCTGTTTCC
Organism: Condylura cristata; assembly: GCF_000260355.1. Classification (NCBI taxonomy): domain Eukaryota; kingdom Metazoa; phylum Chordata; class Mammalia; order Eulipotyphla; family Talpidae; genus Condylura; species Condylura cristata. The sequence goes on along the minus strand of NW_004567127.1, from coordinate 29,727,969 downwards.
AGTGTCAGGAAATACAGAAAGTGGTTATTCTAGAAGTCTGCCTTGGGGGATGGGGGGGAATGACAATTCACCATGCACCTGTAAGACAAAGCACCACAGACTTAAAATATTCAGTATCACTTAAAGACAGTGTCACCTAATTACAACATTGAACAAAAGGGTCAAAAACAGTTAAGTGGAAAAAAAAAATGACACCCTCTATTTTTCTTTCCTTGGTGAAAAAGAAGGATCACCAAGGCCCTATGTGAGACAGAATCATCTCAGTGAAAGACACATTACATTGGAGAAAAATAATACAGTGAATCTTCATACATTTACTTTCTAGAAAATAAACCCCTAGTAGGTTCCTCAAAAACTCAAAACAATACTTTTTAAATCCCTTTTCCCCAAATACTTGTCCTTGTTCCAGTTGGGCAATATTCAGGATCTATTTAAATATAATAAATGCTGGAATGAACCCATAGAGCAACTGGGAAATTAAAATAAAAAATCTATCCAAGAGATGCAAGGGGTCACTGAAGTGTCCTTTAAAAAGAGGGCCATCATGGGAGGCAAAGGGGCTTGACAGTTTCCCTCTAGATTAATGAGGTGCGGACACATTCATGCAGGCAAGGGGACAGACAGCCTGCCAAATCTTCAACCTTACCCAATTTTATCAACAAAACACAGCTTGAATTTGGGACAGATCAACATGGGAAATGACTTTACATTATGACTCGACCACCCCGCCCCCTCTACATGATTCCTCACTTCCTTGCCCAGGGAATGAGTGAAGGCATGAGGAACAGGCATTCCACTGGACTTTACAGTCTCTGCTATAATTAAACTCGTACGCTCTGAAATCACATTGGCAGCAAATGCACATGTGGCTACTGAAATGTAAACCATTTAACAAAATTTAAATTCTATCATTCCTGAGTCTCACTAGCTAGGGGTCAAGTCGTCAGTGGCCACTGGAACTAATATACTGGGCAGGGCAGATGTGGAATATACATGCTATAGAATGACTTTGAGATAGATTGTCCATATTTATATATGGGGTTGCCTAAGTTGCATCTGGTAAGAAGCATCACTCTGGGTCAACATGTTTAGGGTTAGATACAGATATATATATATATTTTTTAAAAAGATTTATTTATTTATGCATACAGAACTGGGGCACAGGCCAGAGGTGCAGGGGCAGTGAGAGGTTTCACCAGAGACAGAGTGGGGAGCAGAACAGGCAGACTGACGAAGTACACTGCTGAGGGGAGCAGCAGGAGGGTCAGGAGAGGTCTGCCACGCCATGTGGGTCACCTCCTGGGTGGGGATCAAACTCATGCTGAAGTGGCTTTAGCTTCTTAGTGCTGTGCTTTAATCCGCTGTGCCACCAGGGAGGGCCCAGATACATTTTTATCACTATATATTTTGGAGTCAAATTCCTATTTGAGAGAAGGGTACTGCTTTTTAATATAGCAACCCAAGATATGCTGATTTACATCTAGTATGTTCCATGGACCATCTCTCTGGATCTGATCCTTTAGGGGAAGAAATTAAAAGTCAGTGAAGGAAATTTGTTTAAAAAGGCAGAAGAGAAGTCTGTAGCTACCTATGGACTTGGGATATTTTATACTTATGTTTTCAATTTCTTAGCTTCTATCAGAATATGCTTTGTTACAGCCTCAATCTAGATATTCCCAAATGTTATTTTCCGTCTTATTTTCAAGGCTCTGTAATTTGAAACAATTTGACACAAAATTCAGGATGATCTCCCAAGTTTTCCTGATAGATGTGATTTTGGCCAAGTAACTTAATCTCTCTAATTTAAAAGGAATTTCCCTGACTCTCAAATGGAAATACTAACAGCCCTCAACTTGTAGGTTATTACAAGGCTCACTTTATTTAAAGTAGCTTGCATGGCTCATGGCTAATAGTAGTAGTTGTTACTTTGCTGGTAATGCTAGCCAAAAATTTCACAAGAATGTGTTGAGTTGATAATCAGAAATACCCTGATTGACATCAAAAGGAACCCTACCATCAGCTCTAATTTGAAATAAAAAGATACAGAAATTACTTCTCCTATTTCACTAGCTAAACAATGGTTTCCTACCATGTTTAAAGACTTTTGCATCCACAACATAATTATATAATTTAGGTTTCCCGGGAACTCTGGATTTTACTGGCTTGTGTAAGTTGGCTTTCTAGAACCCATTTGCATTTTAGCCTGTTAATTCTAGGCTTGAAAACTAAATTAAATCTTACTGTGTTGAAAATAGTCTACAAATTAGACAGTTCTGCCTAGTTTCTCCAATATTTCACCTTAATTAATGGTTCTCAGAAGTTTTGCTGTTGTTTCATATTTCCTTACTTCCTTTCCTCACACCAGGTTGGTGACCTATATGTTATGTTCCAAGACAAAAGCAGCTAAACTCAGTCATGAGTGGACTACCACAGCTCATGTGGAAGGAGGGGTTATGACAAAAACAACCAAAAAAGTTGAAATCTGTACTTTAAAATATTTCTATGACAAATGTAAATCAGAGGAAAGATTAGACTATAAAAATATTTTTATGCACATTGAGCATATATTGATAATAAGTACCATCATCCAAGAAACTACGTTAGCAAGTTAATTTGGATAATTGTTAAAATCATAAAGAGCAGTTGCTGATATAGTAACACAGTAAGGAAATCAGTCATGGTCCGTTACCTGGCTTCCTCCTCTCTAGGTTTAGCTTACTCTACTTTTGCACTAATTCAGGGTTCCCAATGATAAGACACTAAAGGCTTCAGTTTGAAGTATATGAAGTAAAAAGGCCACAATGGATGGAATAAGACTCAGCAGTTAAAAGGAACAAACAATGAATCAGTCAGATCCACCCAGTTGGTGAATCTCCAGAGAATTGGGCAAAGGGAAAACAGTCAATGCCCAAAGGTTATCTATGACATACTATAGGCTGAATAGTACACAAAGATTTGGAGGTTGAAATCCTTATACCCCCAACATTTCAGTATTGGACTATATTAGGAGGTCGGGCCTTTAAAACTTTTTTCTTTTTAATAGGCCAGAAAGGAGGGTATTCATCCAATCTGACTGTTGTCATGGAAAGAGGAAATAGAGAATGACAAAGAAGCACCGGGAGTGTGTACACACAGGACAGAGATCTGGCAGGGGCAGAGTGAGGTGGTAGTCATCTGTAAGACAAGCAGAGGACTCACAGCAAAACCCTGCCAACCCCCAGTCCTGGACTTGCAGCCTCCAAAATGATGAGAAAATAAATCTTTGTTTTTAAGCCATCTGGTCAATGGCAGAAAAACTAATGCACTGTGTGGTTCTATCTACAAAACATTCATGAAATAACAACACTTTAGAAATGAAGAAAGGATTTGTGGTGTCCAAAAATCCTTGGGGCACAGGGGGAGTTGGAGGGAGGAGAAGGAAAGGAGGGAAGAGCATAGAGCTCTGATAAAATGACAACAGGAGCCACGCCTTCCAGAGATGGAGATGCCCACCATCTGGAACAGGGTCATTTGTCACATTGTACAATAGCACCGCAAACTTTATTTTGAGAAGAGATGGGGAAAGGGCACACAGGAGCCCTATGAATTACTTGGTACAACTGCCTGTAAACACACAATTATTTCAACAAAGGCTTCGATTAAGCCCATTGAATACAAGGCATCAACAACCAAAGTGTCCTTTAGTGAGTGAATGGATAAACAAATGGGGGATGTACAGAATGAAATATTATACAGAAAGAAAAAGAAACACACTGTCAAGCCAAGAGAAAACATGGAGGAGCCTGAAGTACATATTGCTGAGCAAAAGGATACAGGTGACATTCTCATAAAGGGCAAAAGATTAGTGGTTGACAGGCATTTGGGAGGAGGGAGAAAAGGACTAATCACCCAGTCACAGGGTACTATCAGGTCAGTGAGTTCATTCTTGTGTCTACTGAATGGTAGATACATAGCATCATGTATTTGCCCAAATCCATAGACTGGAGAACATGGTGAATGCTAGAATAAACTATGGATTCACAGTTAACAATAAGGTATCGATATTGTCACATCACTTGTAACAAATATATCATACTAATACAAGATGCCAATAATAGGGAATAGAAAGGGGTGGAGAAGGCATAGGGAAGCTTTGAACACTTTGCCCTTTATTATAACCTAAAACTGCTCTTCAAAATACTCCATGGGGTCCATCTTCTCAAGCCCACATAGTTTACCTTCTTTTCCCTCCTTCTCTGTGGAAGTTCTTTTGATAAACAAGTCTAAAGAGTCACAAGAGAACCAAGAACTCCACCAGTTCAGTGGCTTCCAATGAGAGTCTCCACAAGTGACCATGGGCCCAAGACTGCAGAGAAAGAACCCTAAATAAGGCTAACGCAACAGCCTTCAGGAGATTTCCTTGGTTGGCTGGGCCCCCCCAACTCATTTAGCTGCACTGGTGCATGAGAGGCTCTCGATTGACTATTTCCTCTGATATGAATGATTTTAAAAGAGTGTGATTCTTACTCAATAAATGAAATTAGGTTGAGAAAATGTTAACCATGTGGTTCATAGGAGAAAATGGCAAATGGAACCTCTCAGCAGGTAGAAACTCCACATTTCCCCCAAAATCCCCTTTTGTCAGCTGGAGAAACTGAGGCCTGAGAGATTTACAAAACTCTAAGTTATAGGACAAATCAGATCAAAGGCAAAAGTGATAGGTGATCTCCAGACTCTGGGCTCAGCCTCACCCAGTTCCTGGTCTCTCCGGATTCACCCTAGCCCCTTTCTCTCTCCCCTGTAGCTCTTCCATGAAAACCTCTGCTGTCTATGTGACAACTACAATTTAAATATTATTTACATAAAAGTGACTGCAGCAGTTAGGTCTTCATTAACTTTGTCCTTTAAAATATCCTTGACTGATATGGAATGAGATATTCCCTGAGACCTGCCTGATTGTGGTTTTTATCTGGTTGAAAGACTCCAAAAAGTCATTAAAAATTATGGAGGACACTTACACCTACAAGATGTGCTAGAGTGGAACGGGTGGATGACTGTAGGAGCAGATGACTGTATTAAATCCTCACTTTAAGGCTGAAGGCAAAAATAACAAGAAGACAAGAGCAGACCCTCAAATCCTCAGATTTGTGCTCAACCCATTCCAACCTACAGAAACTAGATCTAACTTGTGTCAAATAAACCATGACACTAAATGTCCGTTACTGATCTGACCCTTGTTCCTCACTGTGGACACTTTTGATGGCTCTCTATGGTGTCAATGTATACGTTCTCACTGGCCACTTAAACAGCAAGGAGTCCACACAGACAGAATTGCCCTGTGTGTTCTCCACCCATAGGCCAGTGGCACATGATGATGGAAATTTGGAGCCAGAAAGTAACTTATTGGTCAACAGTCTAGATACAAGATCAGACAAACCTAAGTTTGAGCAACAATTCCATCACTTAATGGTTTGTGCTCTCAAGATGTTTAATCACAGAGAGGCTGTGTGCCTACTATGTGCTGGCATCTGTGTATGCCATGGAAAAGCAAAAAGGAACAGGACAGATAAAGGATTTTCCTGCCAAGACTCTAGTTTTGAGTGTAATGAGAAAGGGGTTCAGATAATGAGGAAGTATTAATAAAAACAAATTATGGAAAGTGATAAGTAAGTTCTAAGGAGAAAATAAAATGGAGAGAGGGACTACTTAAGTGATTCTGGGTATTCTTTCTGTAAAGTGATATTTTAGCTAGAATCTTGAGGAGTAACAGCTACCCAGAAATTCAGTGATATCACAGAAGAAATTTCCAGGGCGAAAGAACATCATATGCAAAGATCCTGGGGCATGAGATAAGTTTTGTATATTCTAGGAAGTAAAGGAAGGTCAAAGGAAGGAATAGGAAATTAAGTAAGATTATACAGATAAATCACTTAGTGCAGTGTACCACGTGTTCCAAAAGCTTTATAAATTATGACATAAAAAATGAAGAGGACAGGAATATTTTCTGTTGGTAAGTCTCAGTAAGTACAACCACAGATGCAATATCTATGGGCAACACAGATCAAACCAAACACTTTTATATTTATCCTGTGAGGTGTTTTACATTTTCTTCAATAGCAAGTGTACTTAATGTAGGAATTTATTTCCTCTAAGTGCAGAGCTACGACTCATCAAATTCTGTTCCTAGAGATTCCTAGTCCGTGATGTATTTTCTACCAAGATCCCACATAAGGGCTTATGCCAAGATACATATTTGCCCAATAAGTTATAATGGGCAATGGTTTAATGGTTTAATGTATCAGGTTGAATATCCACCACTGTATTTACCATGTTATGTGAATTAGTCCTCTATTCTGAAACTATCATTAGAGCTGCTTTCAGTATAATTAATCAGCGTGGTGCATCTTGAAATGACTCTGCAGCAGAGAGTGATGGCAGCTCAGGCCCCTCTCGCTCTGTCGCTAAAGAATTTAATTGGGAAATGAGCTGTTTGTCAAAACAATCTAAGACAGAGGGTGGGGCACAGTCGAAGCAAAATAAAAGAGATGAGACTACTTCCTTCTTGATTCAAGTGCCTTTCAAAGTAGGCCAAAACGAGACTTCCCCTCATCACGTTCTGTAACATCTTGATTCAGTGACACTGTGGGTTTCTAAATAATAAGGATTGGCCAAACATATAGAATCCATCCTCCAAAATGAAGGAGGGTTCTTTTTAAAGTCTTTCCCATGTCATCATTTTTTTTAATAGAACACACATGTTAGAGGTTAAAACCACCTGGAAGCATCTCCCCAGATACCTGCCCCCCCCCCAAACAACTGAGGGAGAGAGAAGAGAAACGTGAGATAAAGACATGTTTTTGTGTTTGCTGTTCTCTCAGCTCAGAACACTTTCTTTATTTCCCAGAATGACTTATTATTTTGCTCACAGTTTAAACATTATCTCCTCAGCAGCTTTCTATGGTCACCTAGTTTAAAATGGGTGTCCATCCCACACTACTGTTCTCTCTCCTAACATACTGTTTCAGTTTCTTTCCATTGCAATAATTTTTCTTTCTATAGCAATAATTAAAATTTTGAGGGATTTGTAATGAGTGGCAGCTGATGGCAACTGTGCCCTATATTCCATTTTCTATTCTTCCTGGACTCCACAGCTGGGTGGCTACAGGCCCCCTGGGTCCTCCTTGGCTGTGGGCAGACTCCCAGCCATTGCAATGTGAGCAGATTTAACAAGGCTCATTCTAAGCTGGGGTTTTCAAGAAGTTCAAGTGTCCCCTCCATGTACTCTTATCCTTCCTCTGGATGGATGGAGATACCAAGTGTCTAGGGGATATTGGAGACATAAACAAAAAGACCCCAGATCCCCAAATAATCTCAGGGACAAGATTCATTCAACAACTACAGCCTGTTCATACATCTTGTAAACAAGAAATAATCTTCTGTTGTATGTGAGCCAGGATATTCTGTCTGGTCTGTTTGTTACAGCGGCTAGTGTTAGCCTGACTAGTAGGTCCCCGTGAAGCTTCACAGGGACAAAGGCCCTATTGTTCTTGTTCATCGCTCACCACCTACAACATCAAAAAATTCTAGTGAGGGCATGCATGCAGCAATAAATGAATGCATCTTCCATTTGTATTCCATGCAGGCAAAGACCTCACTTTCCACGTGGCTATAGATCTACAGCCTATAAAAAGACTTTGTTGGTGAGATATGATGGGAGTAGAAATTTAGACTTGGATTTGCTGTCTCCAGGTATTATGGTATCTACTGGGATGACAGCTTGTTCCCAATTCGGCTGCCTCCCCTCCCCAACCTTATTCCGCCAGCCTCAACAAGGAGAGCTATTGATAAGGATTTAAATCTTAACCTTGAATTGTCTAGTTCCTGTCAGTTAAAAACTAGACCCGTGACATGGTTTTAACACAGTCCTTTGACATTAGCATCTTTTTAGTGTCAAGATGAAGAAGCAGGCTCATTTAGTCACAGTGAATTTCTTCCTGTCATGAGCTGTTTGAGCCCCAGCTTACCTCACCTCCCCCTTACACCTCCCTTACTCCCTCCAGAACTGAATGAAGCCTGTATCTACCGTTGTAGTTAAGTAATGTTGTTACCCTAACCATAGCCTGGGGATTTCAAAAGAAAACATCCATTGTAAATTTAAAAAGAGAGAGCATGAGAGATTGTACTAGATTTTCTACAAGGTTTGTTCCATACGGTCTTAAAGTATGAACACAGGGAGCCCTGCAGAAAGTGATTAATTTCTTGAGAATGTTAAGGTCACACTAATTGACATGACCTGTGTAATTAAGCAGTCTCTGTTTACACACCAGAAGCTCAGGCGCTTGGGAGGCTGAGCTTGCTTGACAGAATGTCTTTACATGTCAAGAGATCAACAACCTTTCTTATGTCCTCCTCAGTCACCTACACAGGCCCCTGATCGCTGTTCAGAGGAGACACGCTCTGGCTGTGTGAAGATGGGGCTAGCCTGATAGGCAGCACCATAGGCTGGGGGAACAGCAGTCTGAGTGGTCGCAGAAGAATCCACACAACAGGCAAGAGAGCACGTTCCCCATCAGAACGCAGTCTCCAGATCTCACAATTTCCAACCTGCCTAGCACAAGTTATATGGATATGGAAAGAAGAGATGAGAGTTTTCTCAGGCTGAAAAGACACTCCCCTCCACCTCAGAGGCAACAATGACAAAGCAATACTGAAACCATCTTACTAATGAGTATACTGGGAGAGAAAGTGATGGCAGGTGTGAGAGTGGTTCATAGGACACCTTCAACCAACGTCTCTGTGACACAGCTGTCAGCCCGGGTGGCTGCAGGATGACCTAAGTTTGGGACCTTTGGTGTGATTTCTTAACCGAGAACTCTGAGGTGGCAAGGCCCATTTTACATGGCCACTATGAGTGTGGGGGTCTTTGTTGTCTTGGGGAATTGGCCAAAATCTCCTGAGGTTAAGTGAAGCTTGGGCCATCTTCTGAGGAATAGCTTATTTTTCTCACATACACACAAGTCAACCCAGGCCTTCTAGAGCTCTGATCAGGGGTGATACTTAAGGTCCTCCCTCCCACAAACCCCTTGCCTGTGCTTATGTTGCCTGGGGGTACCCTCCACCCATATGGCATCTCCAGGCTCTATTCAGGCAAACCTCTTCTTTGGAGGTTTCTGGAGATTCCGGCTTGCCTCATAGGTAGCCACTGTGTGCTCAGGCATGAGAGGCCTCCTCGTCGCCTCACTCAGTATCTGCCTGTTCTCTCAGGACAAGCTTTTGATATTTCCACGTCATTCCACAACATCTGAGTCAGACTGTGCTTCAGTGACTCACTGCCTCATAGCGTGACTCCAGACACAATGCCTCGCTTCTCCAAGGCCCAATTTCCTCAGGTGTAAAACCAGAAGACTATATTTGCACATTCCTAATAGGGATGTGTGAAGATAAATACGACAACTCAAATAAGGTTCTTAACAGAACTCACATAGTAAGCGGCCAGTGCATGCCGCTTTACCACCATAGGCATCACACCAGTACTATTCCATCAAGTAGACATATGGATGTATGTGCTTATACACATGAGCACAGAGTACACTGCATGTGGACACAAAGTCATCCCCCTGACACTTAATGCAATTAGGAATGAGCCAAGACAGGGATAGTAGGAAGCAGCTCGGGGTGGAGGCATCAAGAGAAAAGACCAAACAGGAAGACAATGAAGTTTGAGGCTCTCTTATGTGTGCTGTGAGAAAATGAAGGAAATGGTATGTCTCAGTCACAGGAAAACTTACCACAGTGAAGTTCCTGCAAGCGCTCGGCAATCAACGGGATGTGTGGGTTGGAACCGGGATGTCATGTCTCAGGGATCCTGACTCAAGAGCTTTCAATGCCCGAATATGGCTAAGATGTTAAGGGCAGAAAAGATATTCAAGACCCTCTGGAGAGTGGGGGAAAATCTGGATGACAGGAAGGGAACACCAACATTGACAGCAGAGCAAACAAAGAGCACCCCTTGGAGGGAGACTGAGAATAAGTGGGTTTGGCCAAGGCAGCTAAGGAAAATGGTGGCAGCATGAAACAGTGCAGAGAAACACAGGAGATGACAGGCCCAAAAAAAAAGACTAGAGGAAAAAGCAACAGGAAGGTTAAGTAAGGGGAAATGTGTATTTAAGATTTTACTTTAACTCTTCAGAGCCAATTCGTTCATTCTCTTATTACTTAAATACCCACATTTCTACAGGCATAGGACTATGTGTTACTTGGGTGAAATAATTAATCAAATGTGTAAATACACAGAAACACAAAATAAAGTGAGCATTTGGTACCAAGCCCTCCATCCCTATACCCTACCCTTTTCATTTGCTCTAGTTCTCGCTGTCCTGTCCCAGGAGGCAATGTGTGGGCAGTGAGAACAAAGCAGAGACATCCAGTATGGAATTCGTCATTGTTGATAGAGAGACACGGCTCTCCTTCAACTCTGGTGGCCAAGGCAGTGCCCTAGTGAGGGAGGTCCGACTATTTCAGGCCCAGCTAGAGAATAATAGGAAAGAAACTGTCAGGCTCGGGTGAATCATAGCCACTTGAAGGACACTCAGGCCCCTGTGTGAGGCCACTCTTGTGCTCAGTCTAGGGACATGCTCTTGGGAGCTATGATAGCACTGGTAGTAAGACCAGTCTGTAAGAGGCCATCGGGTATGGGGCTGAAACAGCTCTTCCCAACCAAAGGCAATTTTGCACACACGCAAACGCTCTACCAGGAGACATTTGACAAAGTGCACATATTTTGAGTTGATAACTAGTGGGAGCTTTTTCTGTCCTGGCATCTAGTGGGTAGAGATCAGCAACAATTAAATATCCTATTCTCCTCCCAGGACAGGGCAACACTTCCCCCACAAAGAATTATCCAGTCTAAAATGTCAAATGTACTCATTTGAGAAGCCCTGAATTGCAAACACATTGTATTTCCTCTAAAAATCTGCTTTTCTCTTTTATCACTTGCGTATTACTTGTGCTCAATAAGTAGTGTTCCTTCACAGAACATGAAATAAGCAGTCATTGTTTCTATTCCACTTTAGAATGGAAGAAACTGAGGCTCCAAAAGATTTCAACACTTTCAGACCTCAGTAGCCCTTCTACAAAACAAAGACTATTTTGTCCACAAATATAAAGCTTGCTAGGCTCTCCAGAAGAATAAACTGAATTGCTTCGCACCTCATAGAAGCCCTCCCCGCTTCACCCCTATAATTCAGGATGCAGAAATTTCCCTAGCAGGTGCTGAAAAGAGAAGCAAAGTTCCAAAGTCTTACACAGACGTTCTTTTAGATTCTTAGCACCACCAAAGTCTGTCTTTAACTCTGCTGCTGATGCTGCACCCTAGGGCATGGTATTGCCCACTAGGCCTGGTGGACACGAGCTGTGACATATCCTTGTTCCTTAGTTAGAGGAGGTACGTGGTTCACTTCCAGGCCAAAGGCAGGATGCCAAGTCTCAGCCTTGTGTATAATACACTGAAGACACTCATTTAGTGGCACCACCTCTGTCACCAGCAAAGCTGGCCCCAAGCAACACATGAAGCCCTAGGTGGGAATGAGAGCACAAGTGGACCAACTGGGGGTCAAAAATTAGCCAGGAGGAGCCCTCCCTGGTGCTCATCAGGTTAAAGCACAGCACTAAGAAGCTACAGCCACTTCAGCATGAGTTCGATCCCTGCCCCAGAAGTGACCCACATGGTGCAGCAGACCTCTCCTGGCCCTCCCGCTGCTCCCCTCAGCAGCATACTTGGTCAGTTGGTTTGTTTTGCTCCTCACTCTGTCTCTGGTGAATCCTCTCACCACCCCTGCACCTCTGGCCTGGACCCCAGCTCTGTGTGCATAAATAATAAATCTAAAAAAAAAAATTAGCCAGAGGGACTTTTTTTTTTTTAAGATTTATTTATTGTGCATACAGAACTGGGGTACAGGCCAGAGGCTCAGGGGCGGTGAGAGGCCCCACCAGAGACAGAGTGGTGAAGAGAACAGACAGATCAATGAAGTACACTGCTGAGGGGAGCAGCGGGCGGGCCAGGAGAGGTCTGCCACGCCATGTGGTCACCTCCGGGGCAGGCGGGAATCGAACTCATGTGGAAGTGGCTTTAGATTCTCAGTGCTGTGCTCTAACCCGCTGCACCACCAGGGAGGGCCCCAGAAGGAACATTTTATAGGAATTGAAGAGACATTCTATTCATCTTTGTTGCAAACAAAGATAACAAGGCCAAGCAGTTGTTACAACAATACCTCAAAGTCTCAAGAGAAAATGCCTTCTTTCCATTGAATTTGTTCTTTCATGACACTAAGAGCTTGACCTCCAAAGACCAATGCTCGAGAGTCAACCTTCCCTTTCTCCCATCAGAGAATATGTGACTTCATATGTTCAAGATCGTCTCACAACCCATACCTCTCAACCCACCTTGGAAGCTACCCCCACCCCATGTAAGAACACACCGCACACACCAGTTCTCCCTGTCTGACCACTTGAGCCTCCATATACAGGGTATCACCCTGACTGGGAAGCTAACCATGACCAGCAGACAAGTTAGCTATAAAAGTCGATGTAGAACAACACAGGGTCTAGAACTCACTGCTCAAAGTGTAGTTCTGGCCCTGGCATCCCCTGGGAGATTGTTAGAAATATCAATTTTCAGGCCCACCCCAGACCTCAGTTAGCATTCTAACAAGACCCCCAGGGGTTTCTTGATACTTTCTAAATCAAGAAACAGTCTCTAGAACTTTGTAATATCTCCTGAAACCCAACTACCATGCCCTGTCTCAGAAGCAAGCGCCTTTGTTGACTTATCTTCTTTAGTTCGTAAATGTTTAATGACAGGAGCTTAACGACCACCTGTGCAGGTGCAGCAACCCTGACCCTTGTGGGGGACAGTCACAGTCTCAATATGAGGACACTTCTGATGCCAGTGAGATTTTCTCACGCCTGTCCACAGGCACCCTGCTTCTTAAGGGGTCCATGTTGCACTGTGACCAACTTCCTAGATTGGCACGGGGAAGCAGAGATGAAGAAGAAAGGGGTATAATTCTAAAACAGAGCGAAGTTCTTCTGGATCAACTTTCTACTTTAGAAATCTTTAGGCAAAGACTTATCACATCTGGATACTTCACGTGAGCTGCAGTGGTCTACACCTGAGTCGATTCAGAAGCCAGATGCGATTCCAAGGCACCACAGCATCAGCCAGGACCCCAGGTGGCTGGGTTCTAACTCTTTTCTAATAAAAACAACCATTACTCAAATGCAATCCCCCGGGGGAAAAGGGGGAGTCTCAGCTGCTCTGGGAAGCAACAACATCACCTTCTTCTGCCTGACACTTTTTGCTTTTATTCTCTCCTGAGATCCATATCATTAAGTGTCCACATCCACGTACACTTAAGAAAGAGAAGACAGACCCACCTGGAATCTCCGCATGTCACGTGGGTTTCCTGCATTCTTTAGGCAATTTTGGTTACACTTGAGGAAGAATTTCAAGAAGAACCTGTAAAGAAACAAATAATCAGTTAATTGCTTGGTCCTGATGTGGGAGGGATAAAAAAACACATAGCAAGTCTCTTCCAGGTTGTGCATTCTAGTCTCACTGTGCATTTTCTGAAATTTTCAGCATGGTGTTAGAGCTAGCCTTTTTTGTTGTTGTTGAAAGCTTTGGCTTTTGTTTGTGCCCCAGCAGGGTCTTCTTTATGAGGAAACACTGCCAAAAGATTCACAGAGGAATTGAGTCCCCAAGAGAGTATTTTCACTCAAACAGAGGGCAAGTCTTCACTGTCATTTAAGGTAGGCTCTCAACTAGGTATAATTACCTGAGAATTACTCAAGGTCCTCAACAACAACATGTAATTTAAGGCCCACAACTTCACAAATGATGAACCAGCCTCATACAGATATGAGAAATGTAAGGATATGGTAAACAGGTTTAGGTTTTTGTTTTGTGTGTGTGTGTGTGTGTGTCTGTGTGTGTGATAACACCAATTCACCAATTTATAACACGATATATGATACAGAGGTACAGGGTTCACACTGTTTTAAGTGTGTCACCACATCTTACATACTATCAAAGGCCCCACAATCCTCCACCACAGTTCTTTGGACCCTACCCCCATCTTCCCCCTCTGGGATCCTCAATACTGCAGTCTGATTTGTAGGTTTTTTTGTTTGTTTTTGGCTTGTTTAGCTTGATCTGTCCCTGTGTTTCTCTATATCCTATATATGGGTAAGATCATCCATCTGACTTATGTCACTGAGCATAAACCCCTTAAGTTCCAACCATGTTGTCACAAATGTTGAAATCTTATCTTTTTAGAATTGTATAGTATTCCACTGTCTGTATATAGATAATGAACACTTTTTCTCTTAGCATCTCCAAGTAAAGTATCTTTCTTAGTTCTCACTGAGAAGTAGCTATGTCTTACAAGCTGATGGGAACCCTCTGACTCCTCAAGTGGTTCCTGTTACACTGCCCACCACAGACAACCTATCTAAATAAGGATCACACTTGCCCCCTTCTGCCTGCTCCTGAACTGGTTCCAGAGTAAGAGCCATGGGCTTTATTTGCAAAGGTGACCATCACCCGGCTTGTCGGGAACAACACATTCACCAAGAGGCATTAAATGTTGACCCATTTAATTTTCATTCCTTTATCTTTCCTCTACTTCAAGTCTATGGTGTAGTCAAATTCCCACCTCAAATACGCCTAACTCGAAAAGATCCATCACATCACAATGCCTCAGTCTGGATTCAGCCCTGAACAGTCTATCACCCAAACAACATCAGTGTCCTTCAAAAGGTCAGCAGGATTCAAAGGCACACAGAGCTCGGTCCATTCTGAATACTTACTCAATTGCCAAAGATTCTGTCTCCTCCCTAATGTCTTAGCCTCTGCTAAGTGGTGTGATGGCTAAGAGTGGAAACCACTCTCAAAAGAGGGATGATGATTGTGTCAACCCAAAGAATAACACTTTAAAAAGGAAGCACCTCCCTGAAATGCCTCGCTCAGCATCAGGTAACATTCAGTGGGCCATCAATAAGAGCAGGTCTCCAAAGAGGGCTTCACTCCTCTTCCAGGTTCTCAGTGCAAAGGCCAAAGTGTCCAATCTTTCATCCAAGATAAATGCCTCATGGGTAAACAGACCCTGCTGAAGTCCAACTGTGCAAAAGAAACAGCACTCCACCGCCTTTCCTGGAGGACCCTCCTAGCGAGTACCCATCCGGGAGCACTTTCCTGGGAGTATCTGTTACCCCCAGCCCGGGTCCCCTCCAATAGGGTAGATGTGGGAAGGCTCAGGGGTGCTAGTGGCACTCTGATCTGAGCTCTCAGAAGACAGATGCTGGGTGGCTCCAGAGGCCACACCTGGCTCAGGAGCTATGTGGTAGTGGAGCAGCAGGGAATGAGTCTCTTGTCTTGCTAGCCTCCAAGTCTATATCCAAAGATACCAGAAATGGGAATGCCACGGTTTCCTTCAGAGAGCTAGTTGGAAACACATTTCAAAAGCCACCTGAGCCCAGAAGAGAACAGATTATTCCTGGGTACAGCGATGGGAGAAACCACCACCTTAGGAATGTCAGGGACCGGGCTCCAGCCCAACACTGACAATGCTGCTTGTGTGGGTTCAGGTAAGCAGCTGCCCTTCTGTGCACACACATCCCTCATCCATGGATTGGGTGTAAGAAGGCCAGTGCAAACATTAACTGTGACAACCTATGGGACACACAGGGATGGTCACAGAGTAAAAAAGATGACATCATGTCTCGTGTGCCAACAACTTCCAATACCTCTTTTCACTGGAGCCTCCTAAATGACCCTGGCTGTTCAGTCCATCTAACAGATGAGGAAACTGAGGCTTAGAAAAGTTGAATGACTTGCCCCTAAGATTAGTAAATGTGAACCTGGAAGTCCAACTCAGACAGCGCCTGTGCTCTTATCCATCACACCGCAGCAGTATGAGTAACAACAGAAGTGGCACATACTGATATTCAGACTACTTGTACCACCCACAGCAACTGTGTCGCTGCAGGGCCGGAACCATAAAAGGATAAGTAAGAGTGGGTGGGCCAGAGGCCAGTGAGCTCTAGTGCTATCTCCACGCGAATGCCCTGGAAGGAGACACTGCTGCCACTCTCCCTCCTGGGCCCCCTGGCTCCCCAGGGTGACAATGTGTGTGGCCTGAGTGTGTTTTAACCCCTGGCACTCAGGCCCCACAGCCAGACGCAGATTGTGCTAGAATTTGCTGTCAGCACAGAGTCAGACAAATGCGTCCAGGATGGGGGTTCCTCTGTGCCCAAAGGCATTCTGAAAGACAACCAGGACTCTAGCTCTGCCAGAGAGAAAAACCACCCAGGGAGCAGGGCTCTTCAGCCTCCACAGGAATGGACCCAGGCACCTGTCAGCAGCCCATCCTTAGCACAAAATGCGGAGCACACAGGACCCCCTTACCCTGAGCAGCCTCACCTCCCAGCTGGGCAGAACCTCCTGCCCGCCCCCTGCACTGCAGATCACTTGCTGAAATGGCAGGCCTGACCATTTGTCTTAGGAGAGGGTGGCTGTGACCGTCAACAGTCACTGGGGCCTTGCAAAATCCCTATGTGGCAAAGATGCTCAGGAAGGCCAGCCCCAACCCAGGGGAGCCTTGGGAATTCTCTTGAAGCTTTCCCCTAGGTGGGTACCAAGTATCTAACCCTTTCAACTCACGGTTCCTTAGAGAAACTGAAAGGAGTTAAGAGTTAAAACTATCCCCACTCAGAGACTGAGTTGGACACGGTGTGCACATTTGGGGAGATGGTTTGTCAGGCTGTTTCAAGACCTTTGTGAACCTGGGGACATATGCACACTGACTGGCCCATGAGAAGGGCTTCAATTCCCCAGGGGGGTTTCCACAAAATAGGGTTACTGTAACTTGAAACCTCACTTTTGTCTAAAGAATTGCCACATTTTTTGTGGCTAGGTGTGTTTGGTGGAGTGTTGTCAGCAGAAAGAGCAAGACAATCTTATCCACCCCTCCCCCCGTGGGAAACTGCCCTGGGACAGAACAAAGTCTCCATTGACCCAGTGGGGTTCCAGCCCTTCCAGCCACTCAAGAAACCAGCACAATGAGGACCAAACTCTATGCTTTTTTTTTTTTTTAACTGGGGATAGGGCAGTGAGAAACCCAGCACATTTCCATTAACTTTCAATATGAGTAGCTTCATCTTGTGATCATACAGGTGTCATACTATTCAGAGCGCTCACAGCTCCAGCATCTTAGGGACATCCTCATGAAGTTCTTTAAGTCAGGCTGCCAGATTTTACACACCCAGGTGAAAGGCAAGAAAACTGAGACTCAACATTTATTTGTCTACAGCCAAATAAATATCAAAAACCAGTATCTTACATCAAGCCAAACTAATATCCTACACTTGCCAAAAGGGCTATTTAGAGTGTGAGTTTCTCTCATGAGCTACAGGACTTTACCATCAGGTAACCTTTACCATCATCCCCAAGGAGAACTTCCTTGTCGTACATAGCAGAAATCGGGGGATCAGAACACACTGCAGTCTTCACACAGTTGTGACAGTTATGAGAGAAAGAACCATGACCCAGGGTTCTGACTTCTAGTGATATGATTTTCCCAATATAAAGTGAATTTTTTGAAAGCTGACCCAATAAGAGCTCAACACTTGAGCTACTCTACCTCTGTTAGGTCAGTGACAGTCATAAAACTCAAAGTGGCATCTTATTAAAACTTGTGTGTCTGAAGCAAACACTAGAAATTGGACTGTGAATTGAGCTACCAGAGGGTATAGGAAGACTTGGGGGGCTATGAGGACTAGTGTGGGGGACCAGGGGTGCTTGGTGGTGGGTATAGTGACATATATCTGAAGAACTGTGAACCACGTTCCTAAATCATATATAGTGTCTAATATATTTTATAATAAAAATTAAGTAATTACAGTTGTATTTAGTTTCCTCAATCAGGTTAATACAGACTTCAACACACCAGTGATCATTAACTAGACCCCACACACACTTGTACCATCATTCAGTGATTCACATGTGTCACTTTCAACATCCATGTGACAAGAAAGGAGCTAGAGTCCAGAGGTATCTCTGGCCAGCCCAAAAGGAAATGGAATTTGAATATCTAAAGAGATGAAATGGAAAATTGTCCCTAAATTCTCAGTGCATGACATGGTACTCAGAACCCAGTAGCTTCTCAGTAGATACCTGTTCAACTACACAGGATTCAGGACCTCCAAGAAGAACATTCTAGAATAAAGACTATTCATGACAAGAGCTGGGAGCAAAGAGAAGACAAGTAAAATGTTTGTTCAACTACACAGGATTCAGGACCTCCAAAGAGGAACATTTTAGAAGACTGGACTATTCAGGGCAAGAGCTGGGAGCAAAGAGAAGACAAATAAGTGTCAACAATTCCCTGAACACTAGTGGCCACATCAAAATGTGGCAACACCAGCACCTCTCCCCAGGATCACCATGTGGCCTACATCATCACCTTAGTTTTACAGTTGAATTAAACAGGTGACTTTACAAATTAATTTAGCCCTCTGAGCCTCAATTTTCTCATCTGTAAAATAGGAGGGCCAACAGAACCTACTTCCAAGGGTGATGAAGAATTAAAACGAGGAGCCTGTGGGGTGTAGAGATAGTAAGCGGCATAGAAGAAGGGGTAACTATTCTATTTTCATCATCATTTATCCCTAACAATAGCTCACTGCCTTACACTAAGAGGTGGTAAGCTTTTCAGACAAAAAGATATTCCTCTCTTTGAATGTTAAGGTTAAGAAAAGCAGCAAAGACCTATGTTAGCGATGAGAACTGTAGGTTTTGCTGGATGAACTACAGAGAGAAAAAAGAAGAAACGAAGGGAAGACAATAATGGCCTCTGTGGCTGTAGCCAAAGGCTATGGCTCAGAAGGAGAGAGGTGGGCCCTCAGATCAGGAAGGACTCCAGCTCGTCAAACTGAAGGGCACACACAGTAAAACCGCCATTAGGCGACAGCTTGCAGGTCATTAATTATTATGCAAAGCACTGCAGTAGAGATTTTACCGCCCCCACCCAAATTCTGAAAAAGCACGTTTGGATGTTTTCAGCTGTTCTCGTCATGTCCAGGCTGGAAGGGAAAAACATCTAGGCACACCTCCACAAGATATAAAAGCCCCATTGACAGTCTTCAGTCTCCCTGAAACTTCCTCTGATTTAGGCCTACAGATGTTCCATATAGGCAATCCTTCCCAAGAACATTCAGGACACGGACGCTCCCTCTGGCCCAAAGCAGAAAGCAGCTGTGTGGAAACCAGTGTGGGGTCCTGCCTGTGAGAGGTTCAGGCACTCGCATGCATCCTTGCTCGAGGCTGGAGCCAACCCTGACCCCAGATCCCCAGGGCTCTTTCCGTGGCCTGAGCCACGGCTTTGAAAGCAAAACCGAGACCCGCCTGCCTGCACTGCCAAGTGAGATACAAGGAAGGAAGACTTAGCAGGAGCATCCAGCATTCCCCCAAATTGAATTTAACCCAAATATTTAAGCAGAAGTCACCTAGGCCAACACAGACCACTGAACTGCTAAAGTCTGCCTCAGAAAACTCATCGCAACCCACTTGGTGAAGAGGTAAACAAGAATCCCATGAACGCTGCATGAAAAATAGATCTCCCTTGAAAACGGGAGGCAAGCAGGCCAGTGGAGAAAAAGCTATTTGCAATGTCAACACTTCAGGTTCCAATACCCAGAAAAGTCGTGGAGGACAGTTCATCCATGTGAAAACATAATATTTGGCTGTCTGCCTAGGTCTTAGGCTATCATGAGGATGGACACGGCAGCTGGACAGGCTATGGGTAAGGGCTGCCCACCCCAGGGTGATCTCCTGGCTTCCTCTGATATTGACGTCACTTCTGAGATACACCTCCAGCCAACCACCTGCCCGGCATCCTGTTTGGGAGGTGGCAGAGGAGAGAGGTGAGCAAGGGACTAGATAGATCCCAGTGAAGGGTCCATGCAGTTGAAGTGGCTCCTCTCCTCCCTCCTGGAGTGGAAGGTGGAGGGATATCAAGGTGTAGCACTACCTTAGGGACCCCAGCAGGACAGCATGTGGCTGTCCCTGTAATTGGCCACTGACTTCAAGGAGCTTACCTTTGCCCCTAGCAAGCTCCCTCACATCTTGGACACTTCTGGAGAGGGTTCTTAGCCCAAGATGAACATGAGCAACTTGAAAAGCATTTGTGACCTCAGCACTCAGCGTTTGGCCTTCATAGCATTAGTGGGCGGAGCTTATCAAAAAGGGGATGTGGGGAAGGGATTGACACCCCAGCAGCAGATTAAAGGATATAAAAATTGTTTTAAGAGAAAGGCCTCACTGCAGATAGTTCTCTGCATGCTAGAAGTCAAACTGAAAGGCTGGGGAAAGCATCAGGATAGTGACAGGGAGGGGGAGGGCAAACAAGCAGTGGTCAGCAGAGACACAATAAATTGCAGTTCTTTAGAAGTGACACAGACAAGAGTGTGAGCCTGGGAAGGTAGGTGCTTTCTGGTTCCATCTCTTCAACTCTTCCATCAACAGCTGCGAGGTTCGACTGGAGGTTAAATGAGAAAGCAGGGACACATCCAAGGAACTGTAAGCTTGTGTGTCACAGAGAAAGGATTTATCTGCAGGGACATTTGCTCACAAAAAGTCCTCCAATGCCAAGTGCTTCTTGCCAAAACATATTAAAGTACAAACACTCGCCCTCAGCAGACACATGGACTCATCCTAAGAGCTGAGAAGGCAGCAGGACTGACAGGTCTAAGCGTACGTGTGTCCTTCTCAGGGGACAGGCCAGGGATGTGTCTTCACACCCCTCCCCCCCCATGCCTGTTTCATCACACAGAGCAGGACTTGCAAGGCATAGAGCTCCTGCAGCCCTGGGCACGGACCTAACACTGGCCTCTGAACTCGGGATTCTGGGCCCTCCATGCAAATTTACCCCAGGCTAGAAAACAGCTTCATCTGTGCTAACCCATCTTCCAGGGCCACATGTAGAAAACAAGGAGGCCGAAGCCTCTGTGCCTCCATTTAGCAGCTAGTAAAGCAAACATGGAAGAATTCCATGTTTTTCATGTTGGTGCTTATTACACTTTTTTAAAAAAGATTTATTTATTTATGCATACAAGAGCTAGAGATATGGGAGGATGGGAGGATTGACCACAGATAGAGTGGGGAGCAGAATAGGCAGACTGACTGAAATAAACTGCTGAGGGGAGCAGCAGGTGAGAGAAGAGAGGTCTGCTGTGTCTTGTGGGTCAGCTCCCTGGTCAGGGATTGAACTTGTGCTGCAATGATTGCAGATAGCTCCATAGTGCTACAAATTAACCCCTTGTGCCACCAGGGAGGCCCTCATTATACTTCTTAACCACTCCACAGAGCACCACCACTATTCTCATCTTACAGACAACACTGAGATGCTGTATCTAGTTATGAACTGAAATTATGTATGTGGCATGTTCCATAATTTGCTGGGCTTTGACTCCCAAGCTCATCACCATTAAACTCCATGTCACAGAACATGATGGCAGATTGGACCCTTCACGAACACTGTAATCAAATTTAGAACTGAAGACAGCATACACTATGGCCCTGTCACCAGACTGTTCCCAATTATAAATTTCAATATGTTTCAAGGTTGCTCCTGACCACTTTGCCTATTTCCAATTTGATCTAACCAGCATGAAAGACAGGCAGTTGGGCTGGGGGGTGGAGGGTGGGGCGGTTCGAACAGAGCCAAACCAAATTTGGAGGATGATGGATAAAGCATTACCAGGGACACCTGTGCCTCTTAGGAGGCAACAGTGGACATCATCTTAAGGAGTGAATAACATGACATTTAGTACATTCCACAGGGCACCGTTTGGGGGTATTTTTCTTGCAGATAGAAAAGCCAAGTCACAGATTGAAAATCAAAGGCTTTAAAACCCAAGCATTTAAAGTTTCAAAGCAGATTCATTTAGAAGCTGATGTTAGAGCTTCACTTTTCCTTCAATGGACTCAAAGGATTTCTTTATTAATTTCCCATGTAGAGGTGAGAGATCAAGAATTTCAAACCCATAGTAACTGAAGCATGTGGGCTTTCCCAGAGACTTAAATCGCTTTTTTTTTCCACCAGCATTTGATGAAGTGTAGATGTCCTGTGTCATTCAGTCACTCAACTAGCAGAAATTTAGAGATCCTGACACATACCAATTCTCTTACCTTAATCCCTGATTATGTTAAGATCACGATGGCACTGGCCCAAAGCTTTTCCCCAAAAGAAAGGAAAGCATTTAAAATCAGACTTCCTGGGAAAATTTTTTGACTCTGAGGAGGACAGGGGATTTATAACTGCCAAGGAGGGTTGAGACCCAGAAAGTATTCATCTGTGAGGATTTTTGTCAAGGACTAGATTTGAGAATCAAGAGTCATCGATAATGTCAACAGTCTCCACGCACATGGGACTGCTGCTCTCCACCTCCCAGCAGCCTTTGCTTCAGTCACATGTGCTCTGATCATGAAACTTCCTTCCTGGTTAGGCCACATACCTGGGTCTGACATCCCTCCTACTTCCCCATTATCCTGCTCATTATTCCAGGTGCAGCCTAGATACACTACTCCCAAAAAACCTTCCTTCCCTAGCCAGTCAATCACTTCCTTCTGCATTTTGTGGCAGCTGTTGTCACACGTGGTTTTCATGCTTTGTACTGCCACTGTCACTCCTGATACTACATCTGCCTATAGGTAGGGATGGCAGTTAATTCGGAATTATAGCATAAAGGTTATTTCTTTCCTCTTTCATTTTTTTTTTCATCTTTTCTGAATTGTCTGTGAATCAGGATCACTTTAATGAAAACAAGCAGCTTTACTGTTTGTAAAAAAAAAAAAAAAAAAGTGAAGCAAATATCTACAGTGAACCTAGCAATACTGTTCCATTTTGCAAAGGATACCTCAGAAACTAAAAATGAATTAGGGCTTTCCTGTAGTATTCATGTTCTGAGATTTGTAAGTATATTGAAAGGAGAATACTTCAGAGCCCACCACATCACACTCTGTAAAATGTGGATCACTGACAAGTTTCATATATGTATAATTCACCAAACAAAAATCTATCAACCAGGAAGATTTCATACTAGTGGTGTCCGCAAATTCCTACTAAAAAGTTCCTTAAAGTCAAAGTTTAAAGTGTAAGGTGTTTCCATGGTGGAATATTACTCAGCAATCAAAAAGGATAAACTCATGCCCTCACAGCAACATGAATGGAGGTAGAAGGGATCATGCTCAGTGAAATAAGCCAGAAATAAAAAGAAAAACATTGAATGGACTCACTTATTGGAGGAATGCAGAGTAACAAAATAAGGAATCGGGAAAAAAAAAAGTAACTATAATAGGCCCTCCCTGGTGGCGCAGTGGGCTAAAGCACAGCACTAAGAAGCTAAAGCCACTTCAGCATGAGGTGACCCACATGGTGTGGCAAACCTCTCCTGATCTGCCCCATGCTCCCCTTAACAGTGTACTTCGTCAATCAACCTGTTTTGCTCCCCACTCAGCCTCTGGTGAATCCTCTCACCACCCCTGCACATCTGGCTTGTATCCCAGGTGTATGAATAAATAAATAAATCTTTTTTAAAAAGGACTATAATAAAGTGAAAATCAAAGTCATCAGACAACTATAGATCAAAGACATTCTGTACGTGAGGAGGAGGGAGAAGGAACAGGACAGGAGTGGGAAGAATACAGTAAATATGGTGATAGTGCACTGATGAACTGGTGGTAATTTAATAGGGAAATCATATATTGTACAAAAATGAAAGATGATGTAATGAATGTATTTAAAAGATAAAAAAAATAAAGAAAGAAAATGGTAGGTCTCAGTTAAACTTCCCACTGTTCTTGAACATTTTAGCAAAAACTGAAAGGACAATAGGCTAAGAGTATGAATAGTAACTAAGAGTAGGAAATTTCCTTGCTCCAAAATTCTACAACCTGTTTTGGATGACTTTGTTGAACCTAGGGCTTAAAGCTCTTTATGGTTCACTGTACCTCCTTAAGCCTACCTCCTTAAGCATCCACTGGCTCCTCTAACTGTTTTATATTCAATAAGTATTCACAGAGCCTCTACTACAAGCCAGCACAGTTCAGATAGACAGCCAGGCCGTGTTCTCACAGAAGCTCCCAAAGTGCAGCTCTTAGCTCACCTGTACTAGAAAGGCCTGGGGAGCTTGCTGTGGCAGGCATCAGCTAGTGGGTGGGGATCACAGTGTGGAGGCACACTGAATCTCAGTTTCCATCAATAGTAGTAGCAATACCACAAATGCAACAACAGAATGATGGTCCACAGAAAAAATGAGCTGCAGAGAAGAGATGGACATCGAATCACATCTCATTCAAATGGCACCAAAACTCGAGGCATGTCAGATCACCTCTAAGTAAGAAAAATTAAATCCCACCCCCCCACCCCCCAATACACACACCCTTGAACAAGACACAGAGAACAAAAGGAATTCCTGGCTGACAAATATTTGCTTCAGAGAAACAGAACAAGCTCATTGTTCTACAAGAGACCAGAGTCTTGCTAAAGATGAAAATTATTTTGAAACCTATTAAAATCATTTTCAACCTGTAAAATACTTCACTCCATTTTTCTGTTCACTTTTCCAGACTCATCTACTCTGTCCCCAACCTCAGTCCTGCCCGCCTCAGTCCTGGGCTCATGCACAATTGCAGATGATGAATCTAATTTGAGCAATGGCCTCCACAGAAAACAAATCACTGCATCCCAACACACCACATAGGCTGAGTTCAAACAAATACAAGTGACCCCTTAATTTGGATTTAAAGCCCAGGATCAGTCCCCAAATAAAAATGACCAGTGAGCATCATGCCCATGGAGTACTGACAATAATCTCATGAGCTTCAAATTATTCCAGTTTAAATTACAGACGATCCAATAAGTCTGTGTGTTCTAGTCCATAAAAATAGAAGAAGAAATTCATCATTTTAAAATCACAATGCAAAAGAGAGTCTGGCACTTTATTAAGCCCTATTTCTCATGATATCATAAGGATGCTGACGGAAAATAAAACTAAAGCAATACTGTAGACGAACAATGACACGACTGAGGCATTCAAGAGTGTTTTGTGGCTCACAGGTCACACTCCCTGGCCCTCCCCGCTCCCAACACATCACTCTTAAGCAGCTTCACTTTAAACCAGAAATGGGAAACAAAACTCCAAAGAAGCTCTTTTAAATTTTATCATGAAACTTATTACATTATTTAGTCAAATAATGGCATGAAATAAGAATTTAGAAAATCTCTCATCAAGATATACTTAATCTAGCCCATGAATAATCTATATGGGATTCTTGAAACCACCCCCGCCCCCAACATTGTAGACATCTTTATGAACAGATTTTTTGTGTAGACTGGGTCTGGGGCCTTCACAAGATTGTGCAGGAGGCCTGTGAATTAGCCACTCAATCCTTCCCACTCCCCTCCCCTCATTTTCAATAATAGTCTTCCACGTCCCTTGGAGAAATCCCCACTCTGACTCAAATTCTTGGATCTTAATGGCATGAACTCATTCCATACTTGGATCAGTGCAGGGCTTGTGACCCAGACCTAGGCTCTCATCGCCTCAGCTCACCCAACTAAGCCACTGTTCTAGACACAGGCAGGTGATCCAAGTCAGGTCGTCCAGGCCCTCCCAGCAAGTCGCAGGGTTTTTGCATGAGCAGTTAAAAAATGATGGACTCCATTCTACCAGAGTTGATCCTAAAAAAAGATGAGGCTGGGTTGCTGGAAAATTCTAGAGTTAGAGATGAAGCCATAATATAGACTAATACTGAATCGGATCTTAACCAAATAGAGATCAACAAGACCAGGACACTGATAGGTGAGCAAGAAGCCAGGTAATGGGGTGCACATCAGACAACACTCCCCAAGAAACTTAGAGCCCACTGTGGAGTGGAGATATCGACACAATAATTACGCAGAAAAGATAGCAAGGAAAGGTGTGTGTGAAATAGCGAGAATACTCTCTTCTGTCTGGTCCTTTCAATCTGTGCGTCTTTACCAATCTCGTCCTCCTCCTCAGTCTCGGAACACATATGTGTACATAGAGCGAGATCTCACGTCCCCTTTCGCTCACGCTCTCTATTCATGCCTCTCGTCGTGATCCAGCCTGCATGTGACCCAGACAGCACTACAACTATATGAGTGAAACAATGACTGTCCTGCCTATGAGTTATTGTCTCAACTATACTCATACATCACTTAACGACCAGGACACGTTCTGAGAAACATGACCCTATGCAATTGTGTTGCTGTGTGAACCACTACACAATGAGGCGGGTTAGCCCACCACACAGAACACCAGGACCACCTCCGGGACCCAAGTTGTATATGAGGGGCATTGTTGACTAGCATGTCTGTAAGTGGCCGTGACTGCATTTTCCAGCCCACCGATTTCATGGGGGACTGTGAGCAGATTGAAAGGGCCAGACAGAAGAGAGTATTCTCACTATTTCACGCACACCTTTCCCTGCTACCTTTTCCGCTTAATTATTGTGTCGATATCTCCACCCCACAGTGGGCTCTAGCTGTCATGGAGGGTGTGGCCAGAGTACCCCATTTCAAGAGAAGCTGAAAGTTGCCCACCATCTTCCACCAAAACCAGAAGGGGCTCTGGTTTGCATCTCCTGCCTTAAACCTAACAACCAAATTAGTAACTACTAATTCGTGAGGTGAGGGCCAGGTTTACTGGCACACCCTTAAGGTGATGGGATCAAAACTGGGGTAGGAAGAGCACACAGGACTATGGTGATGGCACACAGGCAAATTGGTGGTGGGAAGCCTGTGGGGATTACAACTGAGATGAAAAGATGCACAAAATGAAGAATGATGTAAAAAATTAAAATATAAAAAGAAATTTTTTTTAATTGTTACAGGTTAAAAAAAAAAAAAAAAAAGGATTGGGAGGCTCCAAGGCTCCACAATAAATGCCTTTGGAAGGGAGGGCACCTTTTCTTTATCTTTAGGTTTGTCACCTAAACTCCAGTAGTAGTCAGGCTGATTTTCTCCCAGACTTTTGGCAGCTGGTATATTGGTAGAAGGGAGAAGTTGAGAACAGATCTGCCGCCAGGAGGGCTAATGCAGACACATAAAGGTGCAGACAGATAGATATGAACCGGGACTGTCCCCAACAGGGAAGATGCACACAGGTGAAACATCCCAGCCCACCCAGTGGCAGCCAGGTGTTCCAGGGCCCAAATTAGATCAGAAGCAGCACCTTTTAGTAGCAACTTACAAGTCATTAAGCAAGCAGGAAACACAACACTCATTGCCTTCCTCCCTGCTCCCAGAGAGTGTGTGGCCTCAAAAGTCAGTCATTTGGAACTTTCTCTAAGCAAGAAGATACTGTCAACCCAGTACAAGCAAGTTTTACCCCTTCTAACATGGACCAGAAGCACCCAGGAATCTGACATTTCTCACTGACATAGGAATTCTCTCAACTCCACAGAAAACAGCCCATTTCACTCAACGTATGCCAGACACTGAGACTTACAGAAATCTTAGCAATGAATCCTTCTTGCAAGCCCATTTATGAGACCCTATTAATGTTCCCACTTCATGGAGGAAATACTGAAGCCAGAGGGGTTGGAAAAGAGAAATACCCTAAGTGGCAGAGCCAGGATCTGGGCCTCACAACTTGACAAGAATGGGCTTCTCATTATTGAAGGGATGACCCTCTTTGGATGGAAAACAGGTATTCAAATTTGTGCCAAGTTGTAGTAGAAGTAAGTCTCTAAACTAATATTAAAAATCTATCAGGGTATACTCTTTAAACTATACTTCACTGTTTTAAATATATATTTCTAAGTTTTCCTCAATTCATCTTCAAGAAAAACTAGAAGTCACCCCCACTGGCTGAATGAGTATATGGAGGCTCAGAGGTCAAGGGGCAAGGCCACCCAGCCAGGCCATACCGCTGGCGTCAATTCCCAAGCACACTGGCCTGGGGTGTCCTTCCATGTCTACACACTTCCTATGCTCTCCTACTCTGGGCCGGGGAGGGAGCTTGCCCTGCTTCTTTCTCATCCTTTGGGTCTCCTGTAGACATCACCACTCCAGAAAGCCTTTCCTGTATCACAGGTCCCCCCTCCTGTCTTATCACCCTAAGCCTATGACAGTGTGCAACATCTGGCACTCAAATACTTGCTAAACAAAAACAAGGAATGAAGGGTGGATGCCCAATTGTGATTTTCCCAACTTTTCACAGTAATGAGGCAACAGGATGTTCTCCACAGCACCTCAGTCAGATCCCCCTGTAGAGCAACAGATGGTACCAATCTTGCCCCATGGACATTTAAGGGTCTGTCTGCTGAAATGTGAGCATGATGGGATCCCCCAGTGCCCAAGCACTCATACTTGTCCATAATGTCTTTCCAGTAGGCTCAAGTCTAGGTTTTCAAGCATGGCAGGAAGACTTACACAAAATATCAATAAAATAGTGACAAATCATGGTTCTCTATACTGAAAGCACGGCCAGTTGTACGCAGGGCTCCAGAGGAGGTCCCTAGTTCTCCGGAATTTTCATCTCTCCCTCTGGTTCTCATGCAGAAGGAAGAGACCACTGACCGGAACCTGACGCAACCCCCCCAATCTAGCTCAGGTCAGGAGCTGTACGGAGATCCCACCCCCAAAATGTGTTCTCTCTTCCCCAGGCCACTTCCAGAACCACAGCCCTGTTTTGAGTCTAACTTTTAATAAAAATTTAATAAACATCTTTCCTTCCAAAGATAAGGAGAATACCAACTTGTTCTCAAATGGAAAATATGGGATTCTGTGTACTTTTCCTTGAGCCATGGGACTGAGTCTGTAGGCATGCTCTAGGGTATGATTCTTGACCATGACACAGAATGCCAATTTCCTTCTGATCATGGTTGACTTTTTTTTTAAGGGGAAAGCTGCTCCAAAGGCACAGAACACACTACTAATGATGGACTTTGGAAAAAAAGGCAATGAGTAAAAAAAAGCAGAGCTCAAGTTTATTGAGAGGTGACTGTGTACCAGCCACTATGCTAAATACAGCTATTTTTTTTTTTTTTACTCTTCACAACAACCCGACAGTTCCCCATCCATCCTCTTACCCCAGTTCTCGAGGTAGGAAAACAGCTGAATCAGAGAGAGTAAGTTCCCTATCAGCTGACAGCTGGAGCAGGTCTAGACAAGGTCTTGACTGCAGGGCCTTGCTAGGAATCTTTGCTTTGCTCCAGGAGCTGCAGCAGGGCTCTCCAAGAACCCTGTTTCCTGAGCTACCAGGGTACGTGGCAATCGACATGCACAGCGGCTGTCATATTTCTCTCAGTCTCTAGATGCTGTGTGCAAAAAAATCCGTGCACAGTTCCCTCTCTTTTTTTTTTTTTTTTTAAGATTTTAGTTATTTATGCATACAGAACTGGAGGACAGGCCATAGGTGCAGGGGCAGTGAGAGGACTCACCAGAGGCAGAGTGGGGAGCAGAACAGGCCAACTGACAAAGTACACTGCTGAGGGGAGCAGTGGGCAGGTCAGGAGAGGTCTGCCACACCATGTGGGTCACCTCCAAGGTGGGGATCGAACTCAATACTGAAGCCTGAAGTGGCTGTGGCCAGCTTCACAGTGCTGCAGTCCAATCCACTGTGCCTCCAGGGAGGACCCCACAGTTCTCTTCTAACAATCAAAATGAGTGAATCAAAGACTCTTCCAGGCCCCTAAGCGTACTCTTCCTCCACAATCTAGAGCAAGTTCAGCCCTGTGAACTTCTTTCTGCCTCTATCTAAGCTGCAGCCACAGCAGACACTTCTTCCCTCAGCAATCTCTGTATCTCTGCACAGACTGTCGCTCCCTCCTTCATTCCTCTCTCCTCCAACAACTAATTATCCATCAAGACCAAGTTCAAAATCACATGCATGAGGGCATGACCCTGACCCTCCCAAACAAATATCCCCAAACGCTCCTCTGCCCTCCAACCATAATTATCACATTGCAAACAATCACATGTTTCATCTGCCTATGGCTGTAATGTGGGCTTGCTCATTCATGATGATACACATTTTGGTAAGTGAAAATCATGATGGTGTCACTTGTGGGAAAGAGACAAAACAAAGGGTCAGAGAACACCAAGTCAAAAACATACCATTGTAAGGTGACTGCGGAGTCTAGGCTACCAGAGGGAAAGGGGGTGAGCAAGGTGTGGAGGGATCCAGTGGACTATAGGCAAGGACTGAAGGTCCCTGGTGGAGGGCATGGTGGCATCCATCTGAAGAGGCATGAACCTATACCCCTAAGTCATATAAAGTGCTGTAAATCAACAGTACCTCGATTTAAAGATAAAGCAGTAAAAAATAAAGGTTAAAATTCTGAAGGCCAAAATTTCACCAGCACAGCAAGCAGAACCATTTTGGTGCTGTTGGCCGTGTACAGGAACCAGGGCCAGGGCCACTGAAGCCACTAAATTGCTCACATTCCTTCCCTCAGGAACTAAGCATAAAAGCCGCTCCGGCGCTTTCCTGCCAGATGAGACAGCCACTCACCCACGTCCCGTGGCACTGTGGGTAGCGGTTTTCTCTACAGAACATGGCAAGTAGGGGAGAAAGCCATTTGACTCTGATTTCTTGCTTTTGGCTAGAAAGCTTTATAAGTCACTTCTTCGGCCTCACCTAGCAGAAGGGTCACTGATTTCTCTGGGATTGTGACAATCCTCCCAGAGTTAAAGTACTTTATTATCGCATTAGTACTGGGAAAAGTCACATAATTAACAGAATTTATCCTCATTTACTTTGTAAAAGCACTACTACTCAATCGCTCTGCCTCTATTTAATTACTTTCCTTAACACAACTCCTCCCCACCCCCAAGTTGACCCTTCCTGGGCTCATGTAAGGAAGCTTGCTCGGATGTTTTACCTCTCCTCTCCACTGAAGTGGCTGGACTTAATACCTTTGAATAAGTACAACAGGCATCCCAGGGCCTCCCGGTTCACACAATGCCTCTGAATTAGCAGCCGGAATGGTGTCATACTTTTGTGGAGAGCCTCTGTTTAGAGTAAGTGATGACAGCCTCCAGCATGACTGTTAATTGTCACCCGACACTGGCATTGCACTGGCTGCTCTCTGTAAGCAAGCACTCATCCAGGTGCCTAGGAAACTCAGAAGAGCTGGGAGTCTGCCCTGCCTGACACATGCTGCCTTCTAGAGTAATGCCTCCTCACCAGAGCCATTTGCTCAAGAAGGTGGGAGGGACATGGACACACACACACACACACACACACACACACACACGTGTCAAAATAGACTCCACTAGATAACAAAGTCATTATTAAATAACAAGTCTGGAAGGTGCTAGGCTTGCTCTTTCTCTCTCCTGATTTTTCTTTTCTAGGCAGCAAAGTGATAAAACTAAGGCTTCAATGACAAATAGTTTGTAGAAGCTGAATTTCTGCTCCCTGGTTTCTGAGAAGCAGAACAGAACAGTGGGGTCTCTGTATTTCATATTGAGACAGTGCCGCCACTGAGTCGGGAAAATGGGGGCCTGTGGGGCAGAGAGGGTGCTTGGTTTGGAGCCAATCTTGTGGTGTGGAAGCAGTTGGGTCACTCCTAACTGTGGTAAGCTCTTCCTGCTGAGGGCAGCCGTGGGGCACACTGGATGACAGAGGATCAAATGGGCAGATGAGACAATGCATTCCAGGCATAGAGGATAAGGCAGGCTTCTCCTGCCTGGGAGGCACAGGTGGCCTAAGAGACATCCACAGTCATCAATCATCATTCCTGGGTTTGTCTATCAAGGGAAGAATCAGCCCCACGACCTTATCCTTGTCACACACATCTCAGCTGGAAATGAGGACAATGCAGAAGCGGTAAATGAGAAGTCTTTTTCATCTGTCCTCCACTTCATACAAATGCCAGGCTACTAAGTGCATCAGTCTTTATCCCGAAATAGAACCACCTTGTGAGCCCACAAATACAATATAGCCCATGCTCTCTGGGAAATAAGGGTCCTCCCCAACTTGCAAGTCTTAACTCAAGTGTTCCTTTTACCTCTGATGACTTTGTCTTCCCTGTTCCAGGTCTGGGTAAGAATCTACCTCTTCCGAATTCAGATTCTCCCATTTGGATTCTCCTCCACACCTACAGTGTTTGAGGTCTGTGAATGTCTTTCCTATGGCACTGACCAAGTTCATTTTATATTGAGGTTGCCTATTCACTACCCTGACTGGGCCACTGGACTGTGAAGGGATTATGGAGCTGAGCCTTTGTTAACCTCGATCCCACACTTAGTGACATTCCTGTTTGAAACTGATCAAGTTGTGTTTACCTCCAAAACTGCCCTTGGCTTAACCTCTGTTGAAAGGCCTCATCATTAGATGCTTCCTACCTTCCAGTCTGTACATTCTGCTCCCTTTGTCTGGAATTCTGTCTACTAGAAAATCAAATCCATTCTTCATGGCCCACACCAAAGCCTCCTTGATCACATCACCCAAGCAGTACTATTTTAATCCCGAAGGCTTTGTTTATACCACACTGATTCCTTAGCATCTTGTAATTGTTTATCTGTGCTTATATTTCTTTATCTGGACAACTGAATGATTAAACATCTAAGTGGAGGGAACCTCTTTTACACAATGCTGCTTCCCTCTCTATTCACACTAGAATCTTGCTGGTAGCACTGCACTCCAACCACTGCAACCCCTTGAGCCATCAGGGAGGGGTCCAGAATCTTGTTTATGAATCGCAAACACCCACTGATGGTGAATGAACTTTGATTAAATATTTTACTTTGTTACTTCTAGAGAAATAAGACAAGCACAGATAACTAAAGTGCTGACAATAACACTTGTGTTCCCACTATTTCCATCATAATACCATCATTATCATTCTTGTTCTTATCTTCAAGCACCTTATCTGATGGATTACCAGATGCAAGGCTAATTTGCTGGGCACTTTACTCACATTATCTCATTTAATTACCACAGCAATCCTAAGGTAGCAACTTCTAAAGTGGACAGCACTCTAGTCTATTTGAGGTCACATATTGAGTAAAAGAGAAACTGGGTTCAAACCCAGGTCCAAGGTCCGTATCCAAGTTCTTGTATCCATCTTCTCACTATTTCAAATGTCCTCAGGGTGTTTTTCCTCTGCCTACCTCCTCCCCTGCTTCCAGCTCACAGATACATAAATGAGAATCCAGAGTGTAAAAGTGGCATCATTTAGAGTTTGGACACAGGCAAACCTGTGTGGAAAGGAGGCACCACTAACAATTTCCACTGGCAACAGAATTGGGTGCCATCTTGGTCCAGTTCTTTGGCTCAACTCTTTAATTTTTCACTTTTAGAAAAACAAACCAACTCTTCCATCCTCTGGACTGTCACACTGCCATGCTTTTCCCAGTCCATGTGGTGATCTTGCTTTAAAAGGATTGTTGTCTGATGCTTTGCAAGACAGATTGGTGACATTTCTAATTGTTCAGCATCACCTGTCCCTGCTCCCCTTCACTTTGAGTCCATGAAACATCCTGTGTTCCCACAGCATGCATGTCTCAGGGCATAAACACCTTTGCTCCGGAGCCTGGCACCACCCTCATTACATCCACCTCCAAAGCCTTGCACAAAGGCAAGCTCGGGCCGCTCCCACTCAGCTGTTCCTGTGTCAGGATCACATGCACAAGACTCACATTCCAGAGCTGGGTGGATTAACCTCCAAAATGACACTCAGTTTTAACTTTAACCTCCCTAAATCCTCAACAAAAACTTTACCAGCCATATCTGATTTAGGACCTTAACTGTAAATCTTCTCTCTTTTTCTGCACTCACTACCAGGATGAGCAGAATCATTTCAGACCTTCTCTAGTCACTTACTTGTGTCCCACATTTTGCAGGGGATTCAAGGAGTTAGGTAAGAATTTTTAAGAGTCTCACTAGGAGCAAGTTGGAAAAGAAAACCCTAGGGGGGAAAACACTGGATACCTTCTCTCTCAGAGCGACCACAGAAATCTGAAACACAGATGATTATTTCTGAAAATAACTGAAGCAACATCACTCATTTACAGGAAGGAAGCGACCTGCTGGAATGCTGAAACCTGCAGTCACCTAATTACTGAATTTCTAGAGTCTCACTGATCAACAACAGAGCTTGGACATGGAACTAGATTTCCTGTTCACTAAAGGGAGGATCTGCAGGGGGATTTTCAAAAGTAAATAAGTAGCCACAAAGAACAAAAAAAGATTAGTAAAGAGTTGAGTCTTTTAAGAACATCCTTGACAAAATAAACCCCATGTTTATGTGTTTTTCTCCATGGGGCCACGGCAGAAATCTTCCCCAGCAACTTAAAACAGGCTGTCCAGGAGCTGAGAGAAATGCCTGGAATTAGTTTCATCAAATGCTACCTTACATAAATGCATCTCTGGGTTACCACAAGAGGCCAAGCACTTGGTCTGACCTTAGCAGCTCCCGCTGTTTTTTTTTTTTTTTTTTTTTGCTCTGATGCATCACACTATCTTTTCATTGGTTACATGGCACCTTAAAAGTAAGACACCTCCACCTGTTTTCCTCCCTGGCTACCTTGAAATCCATTGCCACACTGTTATCCAGTGACCATCCAGACTAGGAAGTTTATGGCCAGCCAACTGCTTCAGCAGAAACAAATGGTCCTTCATCCTAGGAAGGCCATGTGACCTAAGAAAATTTAGGGAAAAAATTAGCCAAAATGTACAAGACCTCTTCATGGCATCTTTGTACTGGGATTCATAACCCATTTTGAGGATGGCTTTGACATGATTTACTATTCCTCAAACGATGCAAAGGAAAATGATCCCTTACATAGACTTATAAGACATGGTCCATAGGAGAAGACAAGAATATAAGAAAACAATGAGAGGAATGCAAAAGCAGAAAGAAGACAGTCAGGGGGACTGCAAAGACCAGTATTTCTGGTGACAAAAAGGAGTAAAGGTTCTGCAGTGACTTCATCTGTGTCTGTGGTGAGTGTGCAGATTTTCCTTGAGAGAATTAATAAAACCTTACATGTGTCTGGCTGTTTGAGGGGGCAGGGTGGAAGTAGACACTGCTTAAGTATTCAAGTTCACATATTTCAATATAAGGTCTAACTTTTTCCTCATTATTCCTCATTGCATCCCTACCCTTTTTAAAAACAAAAGTAAATGTTCAAAATAAATAAAAACTGCCTATATTTCATCTCCTTATTGTTCCATATATACAAATTTTACATCCACATACAAGTGTTATATCCTCTTTTCATGTTTTGTCATCTTCAAAATTTGGTTTTTTACTACCTAACATTTCATCATAGATAGTAGACAGTCAAGAATCACCTATCAGGATAATCAACTATCTGACTGCTCACAAGTTTCAACTTTTTTGCTATTATAAATAATACTTTGGTGAACATTGTTAGACATACAATTTTATGTATGTTTATTTCCTTTAAATACATACCTAGATCAAGAACTACTGGATCAAGGTAGCATGTTGTTTGAGAGTATTGGTGATATGTTTTTTTTTATTTGAAAGTATTTCTATGTTCATAAAAGTCTAAGTAAACAATTGCACATCAGTGGTCCCACCTGTCTTCACCTGAGCTCACAGAATATATTGGCTCCCATGACAACAGATACATCCCCTGCAGCTACAATGAACCACAATGGGGGTACCTAGGAGATGCTCTGATGTGCCACCACGGCATATGCCCAAGGCGTGCTCCAGGCAAGAAAAAAGGACTCAACCACAGCAAAGCCCAGGGCATGGACAGTCGGGGTCTCCACTAGCCCTGTGCCACCACCACAATGTGAGTGGAAGAGAAGAGTGGCAGTCCCTTTGAAGAGATCTCTGCTTCAAGGCCAAAAAAGGCACATCATTCTGAGAAAGTGCACCCTTTGTAAAGTAGGCACCATAGTGTAGTTTATGCTTTAGGGAAAATTCAAAGCAGGTGACTACAACATGGTTGTCAATTTCTGAAAGTCATACAAGACCACCCTAGAGGACCCTCAGTCCTCCATCAGACTAACATTCTCAACAAGTGGAGTCCACTAAGTCCAGGCTCCTGAATGTATTTTCTTTTCTTGAAACATCAGCCTCAGATATGACTGGTACTGCTTTGACTCTGGATAGATCCCTCCTTGCTGTCTCATGACACAGGGCCATCAGCACCCTGAATATTTGGGACCTGGCCTCTAGCTACTCTGAACATCCCTGTATTTTATGCCCCTTCATGCTAAACTTGATGTTTCCTAAACTCTTTGAGCTCTTACAGGGTCCTCAACTATTTCTAGCCTTGACATGGACCACCACACCCCTACACACTCCTAATCTAGAAGAATCCCATTATTTCAAGAATTAACACAATTATTACCTTTTCTCCTGAAGAACTTTCCCAAGTACCTCAGGCATGGATGAAGTATCTACCTGGGGTTCTCAGGGCACATTCCTCCAGAGGCACCTCTGCCCCATTTTTTCATGACTCACCATTGATGTGCTAACCCCCCCCACTCAACAGGAAGATCCTTGAAGAGAAGAACCATATCTTTTCTCTATGCTCAGAATCTGGAATATAGTTTGTACATATCCACTTAATTCTGAAAGAACAAATGAGTGTGTGCTACCTATGACTAAGAAATTACAGAAACTTGGCCCTCCCTGGTGGCACAATGGGTTAAAGCATAGCACTACGAAGCTAAGCCGCAGGTACCTAGGCATGAGTTCGATGCCCGGCCGGGGAACTGACCCACATGGCACAGCAGATCTCTCCTGTCTCACCCACTGCTCCCCTCAGCAGTGTATTTTAGTAGGTCTGCCTGTTCTGCTGCTCCCCACTCTGTCTCTGTTAAATCCTCTCACCACCCCTGCTCCTCTGGCCTGTACCCCAGTTCTGTATGCAAAAATAAATAAATCTTTGAAAAAGGAAATAACTGAGAAACTAAAACAGACTGAATCAAGGACGCTAAAACCTCCAAGACACTGCAAAACCAAGTGGAAAGTCAGCCACAGTGCTACATTATATGGAAATAATCTTAATCTTTCAAGAAATGGTGACTATCAGCTGTAATAATCAACTCAGCTCTAAGAAGTCTTATTGGTATAATCCAAACTTTTCCTTTGACAACTTCTACACATAGTTTATATAGATTATACCAAAATTTCATTCTAAGATACATGAACCCCAAGTTGGATGGCAGCAGAGACAGAGCAATCCCAGTCACTGCAGGAGCAAAGCAAGCTCATTGGTTATCTTAGACAGGAAGAGAGTTCTGGTTTTAAAACTACCAAGAGCTGATACTGGCATTTGACAATTTCCAAGACTCTTGTATTTCTGACAAGGGAAAGAGGCAAGGAGAACCACTGTAACAGAGACTTTCATGAGCTGCAAGAATGATCAAGAAATATAGCTGTTTTCTTGTGTAGTTTCCCATCCAAAAGAGATCCTGCCCCCATGCCTCTGAAAAAAAATGGTTGGTCCAATGCCTGTCCTGCGAGATGGAGACAAGAGTGCAAAAGATGCTGATGCTCATGGACTTGGCAACCTAATGCAGAAGACAGACAAGCAGGTTAAAAAATACCTCTCGGGTAACCGAGATAATGTCAGCTACTGGTGAGAGCAATTGAAGAGACTGACAGCAGAAGGAAAATGATTGCTGGTAGAAAGGGAACGGGGGGTGGGGGTGAGAGAAGTTCTTGGAAAGGTCATTTGGGCTGGATCTGCAGGACAAGAAGGCACACGTAAATGTATGGGAGAGCATTCTGCAGTGTGGCTGCAGCATAGTTAGTGAGGAGGAAAGAACGCAAGAGGTTGTGGAAGGAGGCAGAATCACCCAGGCTGGAACAGACCTGCCCTGCTGTGGCAATGGAGCCCTTCCCAAACCAACACCTTCTCTTAGCCAAGATAACCTCCAGTGATTAGCACCTCCAGTGGTTGGCTCCTTTCTCCCCCTTGACCTCTTCTGCTGAACAGGTACCCCTTACCTTCTATCACTTTATTTGGAACTCCCAGGAACCCCAACATCCTGCGCACCCACCTTTTTCAAAAACTGGCTCATTCCACAAGAGCTCTCCAGAATGACACTGTCGGAATTGAGGAAGGCCTCCCAAAATGACTGGAGCATCTGACTAAGTTGTCAAGTCACACAAACTAAATCCAGTCAGGACTCTGTCACGTATCAGCTGTGTGATCTCAGCATATCGCTTACCCTCTCTAAGCCTCTCTCTTCTGTGTGAAATGGGAACGGTCATACCCATTTAGGAGGATTACTGTGAGGATTAGCTAAGAGAAGGCATCTAAACTCCAAAGGGCAATGTAGTAAATGCTCAAGAAATTAGGAGTTCTGATTTATAGTTGCTATTGTTGCTTATTTGATCTCAGTCATTTCCCATCTTGATTTAAAAATCTGTACTTGTTCAAATGCAAGTTAAATATACATTTGCATTGAGTTTGCTTTGTTGGGTTATATTTGCAATCATGGGGGCCAGGAATGCATTGAGGGTGAGGAGAAACTCTTTCTCCCAGGTCTTTTGCATAGAATACGATAGCTCTAATCTGACCACAGAAACAGAGAGAAAGATCAATAGAGAACTAAACCATGACATTGGACTGTGTCCTGACTCCAGTTACTACAGAAAATATAGCCACATCCAGATGACTCAGATAGTGCTGTTCTTATGGGGCAATGTTTGATGATGGCCACAGCAGAGTCCCCCCCTTCCCCCATTTTTTCAGTCTTTGCAGGAGCTAACAACAAGTCCTCAATAGATATGGATAAAAGAAGGGTACTGAGCCTTACAGGATTGCAGTTGATGATCAAAAGCAAAGTCATTTCTCAAAGGAACCCATGTAAAGAATGTCACAGACACAGAAATAGGTTTAGAGAGAGGAAGGGACTTGCCCAAGGTCAGCTGACTGAGTCCATGCTGGTACTCTACAATCTCTTCCAGGAAACCATCCTGAGTCAATCAGTCATAGACTTGAGACCCAGACCAGTTCTGGGCCCCCTTCAAGGCCTTCTTACACACACACCCTGGCAGGCAGAGGAGAGTCAGGTTTCCCCAGCACATGGTTTGTATCCTAGCTCCTCTGAACTCAGAGTTCCTCAGGGAGGAGGAAGTCAAGGTTGGCATCCCCAAAGCTGCATAAATCTCTCACCTAAGGAACATCATCATTTTTCTCTTGTCACAACCCTTCCAGCCTAATATTTGACAGCTCCGATCGGGTACTGTCCAAACATTTATTAAAACATTTTAAATGATGGATATATCCAATTATTACTATTAATGCAGCTAATACTGACTAATGAGGGGGAAACACAGGAGCTGGTGTCCCGCAATTCATTACCCCTGCCTTGTCAACAATTCAAAGCCCGAAACCTAATCATCCATACCGAGCCCTGTTATATTTCACACGTCACTTTTAATAAGTCACTCAGTGCCTATAAATTAATGTAACATGTCGGCGTTTATGAGTGCGGCTTTGTCGCTGTTAACAAATGATGTTCTGGCCCAGTCTACAACAGCCAGGCAGTGACAGATGATGGAAGATGATTTCCTTCCCAACTATAAACTATACATGGCTCCAGCAATGCATGTGTATGTGAGCATGTATGTAGCACCACATATCACATATACCCACATGCATGCTGAAAACCCACACCACCAACCAAGCATAATGTGGAATAATATGATGCATCAGTTGTGGCCAAGGACTGTGTCATAACCCCTGCACATTTTTCCCCAAAAGATTAAAGCCACAGTACTAGAAGGCATGTCAATCCCGTGATGTGTCAATGTCAATTTTGTTGTGAATTCTGGTCTGTGTCTCCTGGCCAGGTTTCAAGACAAACTGACATCCCAACCAGTCATGAGAGCCTGGTGGAAGTGACGGGAAGGGGAGGGTGGGCATGACACCATAGATATCAGCAGCTGGAAAAAAAATGGTCTAAGTTCTTACAGCAAAATTCATGGTCTTTGGATGTTGGGGTAGAAGAGGGGACTTATTTGCTTCTAGATAGACCTAAATAATTTATATCTCCCTTTAAGCCATGATTTCACATTTCACAAAATCATCAGCAGGTAATTCAGGAGTAAATCAAACTCCATGTTCTCATCTAGTTCAAAATTCAAGGAAGATCCAGTTATCCTTAAATTGGCACCTGGTTTTGCTATGTTGTACATTTCAGAGTTAGTGCTGGCATTAACAGTAGCATCTGAATCTTCATGCCCAAGGTTTGGGTGCTATATACAATAACAAAACACTAGGGGCACAGGAGGCCAAGGGATCTCCTTGGGAGTAAGTCCAAAATCAGAAACATAGATGTGGGGGCTGAGACTGTGGTGTAGACATTAACTCCTCCTGCCTACATTGTGGAAAACCTCAAGTTCCATTTGTAAAATCATTGTTTCACATCCTTACTAATATTTTGGCAGTACAATTGTTTCCTTTCTTCCTGCTATCGCATCTTAACTCCAGAAACTAATCATTGTACTGGAAATTGCAATTAACAAAATTTGAAAAAAATGAATTACATTTGGAAAGTTTGGGGTGGATCCTACCAGGCCCATCCTGTGCCTCTCCAATCATTAGTTCTGAAAGCCCATTTTCACTTTTTTCTACTTGCCTACATTTCAAAAATGCCATTAGCATGTGCGTATACAAACCCTAAGATTTTTTTTTAATTCCCATGGAGACTGTATATCTGTATTTAGAGATTCTCTATGCACTGTTCTTACAAGTATCTAGCTCAAATACACTGGCCAGAAATCAAATTAAGTTGTCCAAGCACAAACAACAACAATAAAAAGAGCTTCTGTAAATCTTTTGCCACATTCCCCATCCTACCATTATGTTAATATTAGTAAATAAGAGCTTTAAGATGTAAATGCCCAAACAAAGATTCATGTTTTAAAAAGCTGAAGTTTATAAGCACTTTAATTGTGTGTGTGTGTTTGTGTATGTGTGCTCGGGCACACATGCATGTGTGCCTAAGAGTTAAGTTCTTCCAATCTATATCCTAGAAACATTACAGAGCTAAATGTGCCGCAGTTCCCCTGAAAATATCAGTCAGAAACCTAAAGGAAACGTATGTCTTTATTAGAAAAGCATTGGGGGAGCCCTTGCCTGGTAGGGACCCTATGGCCCAATTTGTTTTCCTGAGCCTAGGACTGTCCAGTTCAAGTAAGAACACTCTCCTAGTAACCTCAAGGAGCAGAGAGAAATTAGCTGTGATGCAAGGCCATCATTCTTTCTGTCTTTTGAACATTGGGCAATGCCTGCTACTCAACAAAATGGTTTCAGAGTACAGACTGGGGTCACATACCACACAGCCACCCTGAAAGGCTGGGGGCTAGTACTCAGAATGATGACGTGCCACCTCTGTCCCCAGGGCATGCACAGCGTGGGACAGTGGAGAGGCTTAAAGTACAGCAGAGTGGACCAGAGGGCGTGTGGTGCCCTGGGGGTGATGGCAAAGCTCAGAGGATTTCAACATGCATGATGTCAAAAGCATTCCCTTGTAACCTACTCCTGAAAAGACTCAAAATGACTTCCTAAAACTATTATACAGCAACTGAAGGGAGTCTGACATTCCTGGAGCAAGAGGGACAGAAAAGGACAGAAAGGTGAGAGGTACTTTTGGGAAGTGCGACCCTCCACTTTTCTCCTTCCAGAGTTGGCATATTCTGGAGTGTGTCAGAGGGAAAAGGTGTGTGTGTGTGAGAGAGAGAGAGAAAGAGAGAGAGACAAAAAGAAACAGAGACAGACAGATTTAGAGACACAGAGAAAGGCAGAAATAAAAACAGCAGACACAGGAACTCTGGGTATTGTGTGGAACAGAATGCAGAACGCTGTCTGCTCTGGTCCCTCTATATAAAGATATCAACCCAGAGGAGACAGCTAAAAAGGCTCTTTCCAGAGAGCTTCTCAAGACACAGCAAAATCCCACAGGGGACTGGGCACTTTGCATAACAATGCCCTGCTGTTTCCAGGGAGGCCCCAAAGGACTGGGTACCTTAGAGAAAACACCCTCTTTGGTCCTGTTCATTGTGGAGCAGGGCACTGTTGTCAGTTGGTGGGGACAGGGAAAAGATGATTCCTGCTTTTTTTTTTTTTTTTTTCATTATATCATCACACAAGAGCAATAGAATCCTCATATTTTCTCTCCTACAATGCATTCTTTCTTTTCTTTTTTTGCCATAGTGGTGGTGTTTTGTGTTTGTTTTTAACTGTGGCACAGATCCCCATCCAAATCCTCACCCCACTCGCTTGCAATTCTTTTGCTTCCTGCTTGTTTTTATCTTTTGGGACCCTCCAACTCCAGAGTTTACCCATTCCCTTTCCCCATCACCATCCTCTCTTCCTATCCAGGCCAATGACTTGATACCCTGCCCCTGCCTGCCCTGTGAACACAGGGAAGATGGGGTTTGTCCTTTCAGGAAGATGACTGGAGAGACTATTCTCTGCTGTGCTTGGGGGTCACTTGTTTTGCTGGCCCTTCTTTTAAACTTGAAAGCAGCATGTGTGAGGATAATATTTATTCCTACTGTTTTTTGGGGGTAGGAGTCAGGGAGCTACATACGGGGCTGCTGAAGAAAGCCAAGAAAACCTAGAGAAGGCAAAATTCTAATTCCACAATACTCATAAATGACAGACTCATTCTCCAAAGATGCTACTACTTATCAAGAAGTCCACTGGCTATCAATACACACGTTTTAGTTTTTTTTCCCCTCCCCCTGCCCCCAAAACTCACTGGTCCAGGCTACAGAAAACCAGAAGCTGAAATGTACATGCCTTGTATCTCAACCAATGGGGAAGCAATGCCTGGCCATGTTACTAGAAATACAGTGCTAAAATCTGAGGAGATAAGATTCTGCTGTGCTTTCTGTGCATTCCTGGTTTCACTTCATTTTCTGGGTCCCATAATTCAGGCTACACCAGGATAAAAATTACTCATAGGAAGCAATAAAATTTCATTTAGAATCTGCTTTAGACTCTGGACAATTCTCACCATTTCTGGGATAGGAAATCTGAGGCTCAACCACAGAGCCCACAGCCACGTAGTAAAGCAAGTAGCTCATCTGGCATCTGATGGCCTCAATGCCATTGTCTTTGCACTTTTGGGCAGAGTTAGAAGACTCACCACAATATCACAGGGAGAAGATTTGAAGTAACATTTAGTCTGAAGGTGAAAATACTTGATGAAACAACATAGCCATTTCCAACTATTTGTAGTAGTTGCTCAAAAACCTTGTTGAAGTAATGAAGAATGCAGCAGAAAGAGGTGCAGAGGTGAACATTTGACCAGGTAGATTTCTGTTCAACAGAAGCAAATGAGGTTCTAAGGCTGAAAGAGGAACTGCCTTGTGAGTGAGTCTGTGGGCTCCTTATCACCAAACACACACAAGGGAAGATCAGACACCCCTGGGCAGGAATACCAGGGAAATGAGGTGCTCGCTTGGGTGGAGGGTACTTGGGTGGAGGGTGGGTGGAGGGTGAATGAAGCAGCCACACCTACAGAGGGC
The DNA here is from genome assembly GCF_000260355.1 of Condylura cristata. Lineage (NCBI taxonomy): Eukaryota > Metazoa > Chordata > Mammalia > Eulipotyphla > Talpidae > Condylura > Condylura cristata. Next base: position 29,684,414 of record NW_004567127.1, on the reverse strand, counting down.
GAAGTTGTACTACTGAAATGATGTGGTTATGTAAATGACTGCCATATTAATAAAGTCTGAGAAAAATTAGAAGTTGTTCATATCCAAATATCAGGTACTTACAAAAAAACAAACTTCTACATGATAACATTTTTTATTGCCTACCCCTCTTCCGCATTAAATTACTTTCTAGGCCCATTTAGACTGTCTTGGAAGAATGTCATCACACAACTGCATTAACACAGCTATTGCTACTAGGAACCATTACAGAGACACAACAAAATACACAACAATCAGAATACAGAGGAAAAGGTCAGCAAGTCACTGTAACGTAGTCACACATCTATGTGATTAGAAATACAAAGTTTTAACAAGGATTCTTGCTTAAGTTATGACAGATGATTTTCTCTTTTTCTAAGGGGCCCAGAATGCTAAAACCATCAGTACAGGTAAGATCAAGGAATAGAGGCAACACCAAATATGAAACAGGGAACCTTGACTTCCACTGACTTTCTATGGAGGGGCAGGCAGGGCTCAGAACTGGGTAGGTTCTGAGTAGGTTACCCATGAACACAGGTCACTAGCAGCAGGATCGGGGCGATAGCCTCCCCCAGACCTGGCCATGTGACCCGAGCACTCTGTCCAAACAGTGCATCAAATCCACCCTTTTAAAATTGAACTTCAGGACATCCCAGGCACCAGCTTGGAGCAGTCAGAGCCAATGGACGGAAGCCTGAAAGAGACAGAGCAGGTGCACGGATCCTGGGTGGGGCTCAACTGTGGCTTTCCAAAATACAGAACATTGGCTGAGAAAATTTAAAAATGCTTCTCAGCCCAATTCTGTTGCCAAAACAGACATTAACAAGTAACCAGGAGGGACACAGTCATTCCAGCCCCAAGATGGCCTTGAACTTCCTCCAGCCTTTGTGTAGGTTACCCTGATCTACACAACGGTTTTGGTCTTTTCTGAGGTGATTTTTGGAGGGAAGGAGATCAGAAGACAGACATGCACATCTGAATTTCCATTTGAAAACTACTTAGCACCAGTTCTCACCAACTGAACTGTCAGGAGCACCTACCCGCTGGACAACAGGCCCTGTGCTGCCTCCTCAGGCAGTGTCTACTCTGCAGGATACATGGAGCCGATGAAACAGAGACTCGCTGCTACTCCCTCTCCTGTGTGTTTAAGAAAACATTCATTCCTCACAGCCCTGCTAGCAGCATGCATTGAAAAACAATGAGTATGTGCTAAGCTATTATGATGTACCAGCGTGGTCCTGGCACAGGCCAGAAGTCTCCAGAACACAACCACTTTAGATAACAGAATAGGCTAACATTCTGGCTTTATAGAGAAAAGTGGCTTATCTGAGGGATCTCCTGCAGAGAATTATACTAATTTCCTACACTCCTCTCAACATGAACCTATCAGATCCAATCATTACAACTTCCTGAGTCTCCTAAACCCTCATTCATTCACGATCAAGATCGTCAACTCTACCTATCCTCCCTGATTTACTGTGCTAGAAAAGGGAAGTCTGTATCTTTAGAAACATTTCTCAAAGATACTGGTTGAACCTCATTAAGTAAGGACATTGAATATATCCCCACTTAAAACTAAAAGTTAATGGAACTTTCACTGTCTAAAGACAAAGATAGCTGAGCTATACAAAAACACACCCACCAGCCCCATCCTGCAGTTCCCAGGCCCACACTTACCCAACCCACCACCCCTACCATAGCTGGTTCTTTGGAATGACCCACTGCCACTGAGCATTATCATATCCACAGACCTGATCAGTCACTATGGCACTTTCATGACGTTTGCCCTTGCACAATTACCTCCAATATTATTTATTTAATATTTCATGGCAATTGACTCACCGCATTTTAAGTCCCAATAAACTTACTTTGAAATGACCTTTCCATCACTATGATGAGTGAAAATTAATGCCACTGCCTGACCATAGAAAAATAAGTCAATGCAGACGAAAGAAAACAAGTTTACTAAGCTTGAGCTCAATACGGTATCCTGCCGAAGGCTATTTCTTGAAAAGGGAGATGAAGCAAGTTAAGAGAGCTTTTAAAAGATGCCTAGCACCAAAGGCGGACTCTGACTTGACCAGAAACAGAACAGAGATGTGGGGGTTATTTCCTCATGAACTGCCTCGTGTATCATCTGAAACCACCTCTGGTTACCATTCAAACTTCACCTGGCTCCTAAATTAAAATTAGCCCAGCCCCACCCCAGAAGAATATAGGTAAATTTGAAGAGCAGTGACTTGGCTGATTAAGGAAAGTGCTTGTCACAAGGACAGGGACTGAGCAGGCACTGGCCAGACTTGGGATAGGAGCTGGTGGGAGATTTCTTAGCTGATTGCTATAGAGTTAGAAGTTTCCCAACTAGCAGAAATCTCATGTTTTTACTGGTGCTAGAGAGAATGGAAATATATCATCCATAGGTTATAAGCTGCCATGAATGTTTTTCTATCTGCTTTTCCTCTTTAAACAGAGAGTGAGAGGGAATGATCCTCAAACTGCAGTCTGTGGTGAAGCTGACTTTTGATATTGATTAACACGAACACGTACTTTTGAAATGAAATATTCCCCCCCCCAAAAAAAAATGAAAGAGAAGGGAAATACAACAACAGTATATTCCCACCCTTGAATAAATTTCAAAACAGTATGATGTATGTGGGATAGAGACAAATTTGGCAGAAAAGGGAAAAGAACATTAGGAAGGCAAAATAAATAAGGGCAGAGAATCTGTCACACTCTGAATTGAGACCCAGCGTTTAATTAGGGACAGCAAGCCGGAAAGCCTCCTTGGTGACTGTCTACCTCCACCAACCACATGTTGGTTAACATGGAGACATCCAAACTGATCAATAGTACAAAACAAAAGGGCTCAGGTATGCATGTAGAGCCATACATCATTTCAATAAATTATGCTGTGTGTACACACAGGTTTTTTTTAGAACAATCATGCCAGGATCAAGAGCTAAATCATTGCAGCCACATCTTGATTTCTGCAAAACTCGGCAGGAATTATGAGGCTTAACAGCATCCTGACAATTAGCATATTATAAATACAAAAATGATATATTAAAGGGAGAGGAGGGAAAAAAGGCCAGCGTTTTACACCTACAGTAATATAATTCCACTACTTAATGCAAAGTAACAGGCCTCAGAGTGTTTGGGATCCTCTCGTATGGTGTTATCTTCTCTATCAGTAAATGAGACTATGTGAACAGTACAACCTATAAATAATTCAAGGCCTGAGATGGCAATTATAGAACCATGCACAACTAGCATGAATATTTTATGAAGGCTAAAACAGCCCTCAGAATGAATCATGGAGAGATGAACACACACACACACACACACACACACACACACACACACACATACACCACCAGGCAGTTTTGGCCAAATTGTATTCCAAGACAAGGCTTCTCTTTGATCCCCCACACACCTTTATTTTACAGCAACATTGCCAATGCTTACATATCTTTTTCCTTTCTTGACTGCATTTCTTAAAATCCACACACAGAGGAAAGGCAGAGTAGATTTGCCAGCAGGGTTCAAGAGCTTGAAATACAGGAAGGACAAGCCATTTTGAACCTGAACTTGGGCAGAGAATTCCAAGTGATTTTTTAACCTCTCCAAATGGACTGCAGGATACACAGGGTTCTGAGGATCCACCTCAAAACAGAGTCCAGAATCTCTCCTCTGTGACTCAAGCAAGATCACCTCCTACCCAAAAACTTCCCTGGAATAAATGCGCTTTTATTTCTAATTATTCCTGGAGGAATACCTGTAATCCCTACTTTCACTAAATTTATAAGACAAAAACAAATATTACTGAGCCAAAAGCCTGAGCAAACAAGCTACTCTATTTAAAGGAGCAGCTCAGATGTCAAACTTCACTAGGAAATGCAGGATACCCCAAGGCCTACGCTGCTTTTGTGGCCAGAGGATGTGCACAGCTGGGAAAAATGAAATTATCTGAACTGGTGTCTTGATTTCTCTGTACAATGTCCTTTGCTGGTCGAATAAAAGTTAAAATTCATTTGAATTTTACAGGGATCAGTATTCACCTCTTTTCTTTTCAGCCGCCTCTCATTTACACACTCCCAGATAACACCCATGTGGTTGGAGGAGACACCACTGCCTTCCTCGACTCAAACTTAGCTTTCTTAATTACATCCCAAAACTTCCCCAACTTTTCCCAGTTCCTCTCTACAAAAGCGCTAGATTTATGATACTTTCGGTATGATGAGATGCATTTTTTTTTTACCTGAGTACAACAAAAAGAATTTGAATAGGAATTTTATATAGGGAAAAACTTTAGATATCAGCCAGTGCACTAACTTCATTTGTAGAATAGAAAAGTTTAGAGGCTAAAAAGAAGTTAGCATGGCATATTCGGTATCATGAGACTATCCAATACACGGAACAAGAATAATAGATGATGTGATCATTTCAGCAACAACTTCAAACATGTACAGAGAGCTTTGCAGGCTCTGCCTCCTTTCACCACCCAAAACCGCTAACTGGTGCGGAGCGTTAGGATCCCCACTTCAAGATGACACACAGAGGCTGGGAGAGGTTAAGGCTGTCTCCTACCCCAGGTCCCATGACCCCTCCCCATCTGCCATGACCTTCCAGAAGCCACCTCAGCACTCTTTCCTTAAACCTCCGCTTAAGACATGCTTATGACATAGAACCTTTTAATTTTTCTCTGGAAACTTCCTAGCTGTTACACATGCTGATAATGTCCAACTGCTGCTGTGCCTGCTGCTTTGTAGGACCTCTGAGGGCAAAGGAAGAAGAAAGGAAGCTCTCACAACCCCCGCAACAAGAACTTTAAAAACCCAATAATGTCAAGTAACGTTTGGCCTTTCCTGTTATTCAGTTCTAAAAGTTCTGAACTGCTGCTTCTGGGTGTGGGTTTGAGGCATGAAAATACCCCGAGAATCTGTAGAGCCCAAGGCGATAAATCAAATTCCACCTACCCAGGCAGCGGGTGGGCAAGCTGGCGCTGCCTTTGGCTCATCTTTGGGGTCTTTGGGTTTTTTTTAATACAAAAGAAATAAAAAAGGGACTCTCTCCTTTGTCTCCCTCCCTCTCTGTCTACCTCTCTTTGCCCCTCTCCCTCCCCCCCCTTCCCTCTTCCCCTCCCCAGTTCTGGATTTTAACATCAGGAGGGCAACACAAGCAGCTCTTCTTACACACTAGGTCACTCATCTGGTATGAACAGAATTATCCTGTTCACTGTTTTCTTTTGGGTACTCACTCCAAAGTAGGCCTGAGTTAGTGAAGCTCAGAAATGCTGGGTTATATTGTAAACATATAAGGGGTCCACAGAGGTAGAGGAGCTGGCTGCTGGTATGTATCTCCCAGCCACCTCCTTCCCCCACTGTGTCCAAACAGCACGCCTGAGTTTCTAGGCTGCAGCCCCGAGTGCAAAGCTGGAGTCAAGTCCAGGGTAAATGAAAAGGAGCCTTCTCTGGACCTTGCCTCTTTTCTTTGTGTCTCCTCTAGGGAGCTAGGGTGTCATTTATTATTTACATGCACCTGAATGGGTTAATCTTTTCTTTTCCTTATTTTGACAACCATGTTTATCTTTTGAAAAGGGCTAGCAGAGGCACCAGCGTGCTAACTGCTAACACATGGGCTGGGCTACGTCTCCGCAAAAAATTCTTTCATACTTGTTCAGGCACCTCAGCCAAGATCAACACCACGAGTTTGATTTTCTTCATCATGAATTGACAGCTTATTTATCTCCATGGAAGAACTTTTTAAGCCCTTCAGTCACCCAGGCAACTTAGAAGGCATTCAGTCGACTGTTCAAAAATGTTATTATAGCTTCATAAGAAATACAGACTCAATTATTTCATTCCTTTTCAGCTGTTCTCCCTCCAAAGAGACATTTCAGTGACCCTGAGTTATGACAATAACCAAATTCTACAAATACACACTCAAACGCCCCCTTTTTGATGGGTATTCTATTTTGTATATCTTCCCAGACTTAAGCATGGCAGATAAGACAGAACTCAGTCAGCAAGCGCACTCCCGGGCATCCCTTTTTCCAGTAATCATGAAGCATTGCTAGGATAATCAGGGGAGACGTGTTCTCAGTTGGCCACATCTTGATATGGAAATCATAACTTCTGACGCCTGTGAGACCAGCAAGAAATAGAATACAAATTCCAACTCTTGAGTCACCACGGAAAAGAGCATGACCCCATGTGGCTGCTGTATGGAACCCAAGCCCAGGGAAACTCTGTCAGGCTCTCCCTTCCAGAGGGAGCTGGTTGCTACTCCCAGGAAAAGTTTAACTGAATTTGCAAGCACAAAAAAAGTCTTTTTGTCACCCCAAAAAGACTAACAAATGCAGACTCCAAAAAGGATCTTTGCTAGAAATAAGTCACCTGTGATTTTGTAACCAACAGCAGTGAGAGTGTTAACCTGTTTTAACCTGTTACGGTATAGGGATAAATCAGTTCTTATAATTAATAGCCAAAAAAAGAAAACAAACAAAGCTGTAAGTGAACATGAGAAAGTAACATAAGCCCATTGACGAAGAGTCAGGTGGGCTGATTTCTGACAACAGAACCACATGACTGAAGGCGAGGGCACTGCTGCCCCAAGAGCAAGACACTGGTTTCTGGGATTATGGCCTCTGCACTACCAACAGCAGAACTATGCCTGGGTCCTCACTGTGGGAGGTATCCTGCTACACACTTCGTCTCATGAAGAGGCCTGATCTCAGTCCTCAGTAATCCTATGATGTGTTACAACCTGTATCTGTCATCGAGGAACCTGAACCTCATGCGAGTTGCCCAAGAACACCTACCGCGTGAGGCCAATAAATGAGAGAAGGAAGTAGATTCCAACCTTTCCATATTTGAAGCTAAACTTCCCAGTTTTTCTGAGCCGTCTACATCCCATTCACTTTTTTCGTTTTTTTAAAGATTTATTTATTTATGCATACAGAACTGGGGAGCAGGCCAGAGGTGCAGGGGGCGGTGAGCGACAGAGTAGGGAGCAGAACAGGTTGACTAACGAAGTACACTGCTGAGGGGAGCAGCGGGCAGGTCAGGAGAGGTCTGCCACGCCATGTGGGTCACCTCCAGGGCAGAGATCGAACTCATGCTGAAGTGGCTTTAGCTTCTTAGTGCTGTGCTTTACCTGCTGCACCACCAGGGAGGGCCCCCATTCACTTTTTTGTGATCCCTACGAATCACTCTGCTTCTGAGTGTTTTGTGCATAAGCCTGCAATGGGATGGCTGGTCTGCAGTGTGTAAAACAGGGCACTGAAATGTCAGATAATCCAGTGCTGGACATATATACTAAAGGTGAAATACGGTTCCATCGGACACATTATTTTCAGCAGGTGTGCCCCAGGGGACGGGGTGTGTACCAGGGAGAGGGAGTGTGTACCTTGGTAAGTTTGACAAAGAAGCTGTCCAGGGAGAGGGGCAAGGCTCTTGTGTCTTTTCTACCTGAGTGTCAATGAGGGAAAGAAGGGAAAGGCACAGAGCAAACATTATAGAGCCAGGGGAAGACATTAACAGCAAAAGAATATTCGGTAGGAGGCAAGACAGAGAAAAAAAAACATCATTTTCCAAAGCTGAAGGATGTTTAAGTTTATTTGTGAGGGGAGAATCAACAGAGAGGCCAACCTCACACCTGACCATTCCCAGTTCTTGAATGTACCATGAGTAGTAATAATTACTGTGATCTTAAGAAGGCTGAAATAGCAATGGGCAGGAGTTGTATACTTGCCTTTTTTACTCTCCTTCCTGACCAAGCGTTCTGGAACCTTCAGCAGAAGATTAGCCAGTGTGACCACCTCACTTTCCATCTAAGTAAATGGAGCTACAGGGGATCAAATAATTGACCCAAATCACACAACTAATTCATGGTGGGAAGTCCACAACTAGAAACCAGGCCTGTAGAAGCTGCTCTGGGTGCTTTCAAAATGCCCTGAAGCCTCTTGGAGGACAATTCACAAATACAATGTGCTCTCAAACTACACCCTGAGAAAGAAAGGAGTATGGGTCTGCATCGTCCAGGCAGCTTCAGAACTGCACAGGTGCTCTCCCCAACATACACACTTTGTTCAAAAGGATTGGGAACAAGCAAGCCGCAGCTTTGGCGGGGGGGGG
>NW_004567127.1:29563535-29676161 GCF_000260355.1 Condylura cristata | reverse complement strand
AGAGAATGGGTAAGGATACAAGGAAAGCTCTAATCTACTGATTTTTAAATGGGGAAGGCTAGTGGGGAATGTTGAGAAAAAAACTTGTTGAAGGATTTATCATCAATCTGGACATAAAGATGATTCGGTGAGACAAGATTGTATGTGCACACATGTGTATTCCTGCACTTGTGACTAGTAGCACTGTATTAGCATATGTACATATTTGTTCAACAGACTCCTTCAAAGTCCTCTCCCTTAGAGTCATTTGCAGACATTTCTCAAACAAGATGCAGATCAAAATGCAATATACAACGTCAGGTAATGTTCCCAGCATCAAATTAAAAGAGCTAACTGGCCAACAGATGGCAGCTGAAGCAAATCACTCGCCGATTTAAATAAGAACGGCATTCCCTTCTGAGCGCACATTTTTCTAGTAACAGAAGTTGACCTCCGAATGAAATCAACTTCAGAGCCCAGTTGTTCGCAGTACGTAGGGGAAATTACAAAAAAAAAAAAAAATGCCTCCTTTGTTCCTGGAACCTGGGGTGATTCACAAGCATGGACATCCCCAGGTCTTCTGATTTTAAATCACTAAGGTGGAAATGTCATTCACCTAGGAGGTTATTGATTCAAATAAAGAACTGGAATGTTTTCTGGGTGAGCCTCACTTCTGCTGGCAATGTTATATCATTTAGATACTGAAAGGAAAGAAGAGGAGAAAACACACACACACACCCCAGAGAAAGGGAGGTTCAGTACCATCACTGGTTATAAATAACACAAAGAAGCTTTCTGGCCTGAGGATAGAGGCAGAGGTTGGCATTATTTTACATTAGAAACACTTCTTATTCAAAACGGTAATTGATAGTGGTGAAGTGTTGGGGGAAAGAGCCACTTGCGTTCAGGCAGGCTGCCCTGCCAATCAAACTCAACCTCCCTCTGAATGAATAAAAGCTTCATTGCCCTATTATGCTGATACAGTCAGACAGGACCAAAGTAGCCTGTTTGTCAAGTTTATGTGCACTGCCCCAAGCTACTTAGATTCTGACGCCTAAATAATTCCCTCAAAATCAACCTGATTTTCCATACAGTTTTCTTTTTTTTTTTTAACCAACACAGTGTAAATTTTACCCTGGCGCAGCCCACGCCTGCCCCAGATGGGGGTGGGGCACATTTCCTCCTTGTTCAGGACTAGGAGGGCATTTGGCGGTCTTTTGTTTAGAATCCTCAGGAGCTGGCGTTCTGGGGCTCTGCAGGCTGAGAGAGCTGCAGGCGGTCTGAAGCCTGAGATATTTGCCAGGTCCACTGTCTCTCTTGTCATCAGGGATTTGGGGTAAATAGTACCAAGCCTTGCCTGCTACTGAGTGATCAATAAAAGCCAAGGGCCCGGTCCCATGTGCTCGTCCCACCCCAGATTACAGCTGAGATGAAAAAATGCACAAAATGAATAATGTAAAAAAAGATATTTATAAAATGGAAAACAAAACAAAACAAAACAAACAAACAAACAAACAAAAAAACAAGGGCCTGGGAGGGGTTTTGGCTTCACAGGAACCAATCCTTCTCTGTCTCCAGCACATGGGTGCTTTGGCTGCCAGTACGAGGTTACACAGCTCCCCGTGCTGGATATGCAGAGATTCTGAGGAAGGTCGTGAGATACTGAGAACCACGGGGCTCTTGACAGTGAATCTGTCCCTCTTGCCTTCACAGGCCTACTTGCCTCTGACTCGCCGGTTGCTTCTGCTTAAAAATGCATGTGACAAAACTGCTTTGTATTTGCAAAGGAGTCGTGGGTGACAATGAACATGCAATTGGGCTGGAAATAGATTTATCAGGCTTCAAGGATTATTGTTTGCTGAGAGATGGTACACACATTACTATTTCACAGTTCAGCTATGACATTATTAACCTACTGTGCAAGGATTTTATTGCCAGATTGGTCCATTTATCAAAAATAAGAGAAACTCAAAACCCCATAAGGAAGTTAACATTTCAGGCAGGCTGGGCTTTCACTTAATGCCATTAATCTATCTATTTACACAGGAGCAAGGAATGTTCATTTAGTAACATCTCTCGTTGTGGTGTCAAAGCCTCAAGACAGTACTACTGGGTGTGAGCATGTAAATGTCATCCTCATTGTCACAGAAAAAATAAGTCTTTTCTCCTTAAAATAAGCCTGAGTCCCCCACACAGGACTGAGTTGCCATGCACAGGACACCTGGTGTTCCACCAGTCCAGAGTCACATCCAAGCACCAGAACATTTAAAAGTCCAAGCTGGGAAGAGAGCAGGAGAGCACTTTCTCAGGAAAGCACACAAGCTAAAAATACACAAAGTTTCTTGAAAGACAAAAAAATCGCATCCAACCTTAGCCCAAACTGAATCCTTACAATAAAAAAGAACAGGAAACGGAGGGCAAATGAGTCAGTAATTCAGAGAGGCACAATTGAATCCACACTAGAGAGAGAGTGGTCTTTGGCTTCTTCTCTGATAGGGGTTTTGGCGACACGGAGACGCTGTGTCTACTACCTGCAGCTGTTTCACACACCTTTGAGGGTCCAACAGTACAGCGCACCCCCCAGACAATAGACCCGGCTGCCACTGCAGGCCCCACCCAAGTGAGACATTCGCTACCTGTGGGAAAAGACAACCCCAGAGGAAAAGCGGGGAGGGGCGAGACTCTGGTTCCATCCTCAGTCTTTCTTTTCTTTCCCCTTTTATTCTTTTTGTTTTATTATTTCCTAATGGGAGACAAGACAATCTCCCAGCCCATAAAATAGCTGAAAGCACAGACACTGACGCCATCAAGCTCCTTTTTTCTTAAAAACAGTATGTTGGAAAACATGAGGGTCACCCACTGCTGGTTAGCATGTGCACAGAGCATGGCAGTGCATGTCATGGTCAGATACACATGTGTGCCTATGAATGTGTGCCCACACAGGGGGGTGTGCATAGACATCTGTGTGCTTGTGTGTTGTGTGTCCATGTGTTTGTGTCCATGTGTGTACTTGTGTACATGTGTGTCCCTAATTGTGTGCTGCTGTACATGTGTGTCGTCATGTGTGTGTTCCGATATACATGTGTGTTTGTGTGCATACATGAAAACAGACTCACCTATATGTGTGCATTCAAATACATGTGTGCGTGCTTGTGCACATAGGTCGGGTGCTGTGTGCACATGGGCTTGTGCTCATATACACATATACTCATCTGTGTTTGTGTGCATTATATACATACATGGTAAATTTCAAAAATTATTTCCCTTCTTCTTATGTCTTAAAGTCTCCCTTCTTTGTAATATGTACACACACACACACACACACACATCAGTAAAAATAAACAGACCCAGACTACAAAGAGAGTCAATAAAAAACACTGAGCAGCCACTACAGAGCCCCTCCTACAGAAAGGCACTTGTGTTCAATGGAGCAATAAGTCGCCCATAAATGGTAGCCTTCAATCAGTACCAGGGACTGAGCTGAGTTTCTTAGAAAATGACAGTGTTCAATTCTCACCACAACCCCACACAAGTAATTAGCCCCATTTTACCAATGGGGAGGCTGAGGCTGGGGGGATCGTGCAGCCAGCCCAAGGCCCAGGGCTGCTCATGGCAGAGCCTGGGCCAAGCACTCCAGAGCCTCGCCCATCTTCCTGCGAGTCACCTCCCTCTGTCACATGTGAAGGCACCAACGGGGACTCAACATTAAAATGTGGCCCAGGCCCAGCGGCACCGCAGTCTAGTAGAAAAGTCACATACCCAGTTAACTAACAAGGCAGAAAACAGGCAGCATCCGCCTGGGGGCTGAGAGGGCTGCCAGCGGCGGTGCCCTGCTGGCCACCCCCCACCACCCTTGGCACAGACCTGCCACAGAGGCCACTCACTGCTGTTTGTTAACAGTTTCTCCCTTGAATGCTGAAGACACTACCCTTGCATTTGCAGAGATTTCTTTTGGGTTCGTGGAACAAAACAGACACAGTGATACTAAATCAAGGCTTGTGTGTTCAATGATTAAGAGTTCTCTTAGCAAAATAATCATGGGGCGCCACAGGGGTCCGTGAGGGTTGAACATCGGAGACCTCAGTCAGTGCTTAGCCCTACCAGGTATCTACTGATGCCCTTTTATTGCAGTTGAGAAACAGGAGTCTAGCAAGTTCCTTAAATGCTTTAATAAACTTCTCAGATCCTTCTAATCTCACTTTTCTTATCGGTAAAATGAGGAGAATACATCCAGTAAGAGCCTATTTAGCTCTAGTCGTTTGCCAAGTATACTGTGCTAGATGCTGAGATATAAAAATGGAAGGGAAGCAAGAGTGACTGTCATGAAGGGGGATTGTAGAGCTGTGTGGCAATGCTCTCAGGCCAGCTGCAAAGCCGGATGGGAGCACTCGGTGCAGCCTGAGCGGGGAGGGGAAGAAAACAGACATGCAGGAGTTAAATCCTCAGTGGAGTTCAGAAACACTAGAAGGGAAATAATAATTATGATGATAATAACAACAATAAATAACGTGTTGGATTGCTAATACTAATAACAATGTTAATAATGAAAATCATAAGAATTAATAATATTAACAATATGTTGAATGCTTACTGTATGATGGGCAACGCATATGTAACTTATGGCTATGAAGCCATTGGTGCCTACTGATGTGAAAAACAGGTAGTATTATTACCCCAAATTCAAGATGAGGAACTAAAGCACAGAGAGATAAAGTAACTTAACCGAAGCCACCAGCAACGCAGAGGGAGATCCATCCAGGATCCAGTGCAGTAGTCTCACCCTCCGTGCCCTGCTTCTATGGCTGGCTAACACAGGGAGAGAAGAGCATGAGCAAAGCACACCAGGCCTGGCCTAGACAGTGCACTCTCGTTACAGCAGGGAGCCCCATATGGCTGCAGGCAGGTGTGTGATTACACAGAGGCGCAGAGAGAAGAGGGCTGAACCACAGCTGAACACACACAACCTGCTAAGGCTTCTAAAATCAACAATGGGAAGACACGGAAGGCTTTGGCCAGGTGATGATACCATAGAACCAGCTTTCTAGCTGCTGTGTGAGGGACAAGCTCAAACAGAACAAGGTAAACCCAGGTACACTGCTAATTGGGGCATAAATAAGTGCAGTCATTCTGCCATCTGAATCCCCCAGAAATTAAAAATCCTGTATGTCCTGTTAGTATTCAAAAAATTTTAATTTGAAGACATATGCACCCCTATATGTTTACTGCATCCCTGTTTACAGTAGACAAGAGCTGGAAACAACCTAAGTGCCCATGGTTTGATGAACAGATAAAGAAGACATGATATGGACATATAATGGAATACTACTCAGCTATAAAAAAGGTGAAATCCCATCATTTGCAACAACATGGATGGGCCTAGAGGGAATGATGTTTAATGGAATAAGTCATACAAAGAAAGACTAACTCTGTGATTTCACTCATGGGTGGTATATAGAGGGAAAAAATATATGAACTCAACGAAACAAAAATACCAACTCTGGGGCTATAAAATCAATTGGTGGCTACTAGAAGGGAGGTAGGACAACGGGGGGAATGAAGGAACAAGGTATGTTGAAGGACAGGCTTGAACTTTAGCAGTGAGCCTAATGTAATATAGACACATGCTGATTCTCAGTGATGAGCACCTGCAGTTTACCTGCTTTTCTAATGCAGTGTCATTTCAGTCCACCCATCCATCTAAAACTCCCATAAAAACAATACACATGAAAAATCATAACCACATAAAAGAAAAGGGGAAAGAGTCAAAAGATGACTCTTGGGGTGGAAGAAAATGGTGGTGGGCATGGGGGTGGACAAGACAGAGAACTGCACCAAGACAAGAGATGTGAGAGCAGGGACACAGACAGAGCTTAATGGCAAAGTGGAAGTGGGCGAGCACCAAGCTTTAAGCTGCCCAAGCTGCTGGGTGGACTGGGTGGCAGCACTGGACTTGGTGATATGGAGATTGGCAAATCCCACACCCGCTCTAAGGTGTTGTAAGTGCAGAAATGGCACCACATTAGCTAAGGTTTACTGAGCATCTGCTCTGGGCTATACACTCAGCGAGCACAGTACAGTGCCTGCATCTGCTCATCAAATCCTCAGGCTGACTCCAGGGAGCATGCCAGCTTGGGTACAGCAAGTGTGGGAGGGAACAGGAGGGGACCAGGAGAAAAGGCCCACACATAAAGTCTGGGTACAAGTCATTTCCAGGCTACACTGCTGAGTCACAGAAGCCAGGTCTGCTGTGCTCTCCAGTCAATGTTCTTAACCATCCACACCATGCGGCTCTATATCTTAATTTATAGAGTAAATGTATGTGTGTGTGTGTGTGTGTGTGTGTGTTATATCTCACACATCTTTCTAAAAACCTTTCTCTTCCCAGCTTATATATATGAAAGCATGCAATGAATCTAGTGGGTCTTCTCTGCAAAGGGCTTATTGAAGGTACTTCTCCACCTGTGCCCTCCCCAAGAGCCCCCACCCCACCTCACTCTGGGCGTAAAAGAGGTCGTTCTAAGCAAAGCAAGCACGCAAACAGACCTGAGAACCTGGCCTCGCTGGCAATGCTCAGCGTGAATGGAGGTTTGCCCAGTTCTCCTATCCCAATCCTTAAATGGGCCCTCTCAGGGCTTGCCTTCCAGATTATCTGCAAGGGCACAGCTGTTATCTATGCACCCTATTAGAAGAGAAATCCTAACTTGAGGTACTTTTGTTATCGGCATGTCACGCTGGAAGAACAGTGTGAACCAGTGGCTAAACCACAGATTTTAGAATCCCAACAGATGTGTGTGGCATTGGCAAGTCAATGCTGGTATGGAGCCAGACATGCTGTGTCTTCCAGCAATCCTCATCAATAACTGACAAATTCCACACTATTTCTGAAATATGACATTCCAAGTTAGACCGATGGGCATTTGCTTTGCATTGGTGAACTCGAGTGCACAGATTCACAATAACATATTGCTCAGATCAAAGCACTTCTGCACAGACTTGGGGTGTTCATCAAGGGGAACTTCAACCCCAAAGCCCACATCTAGTGTGAACTAATTTAAAGTAAATGGTGATTCTGTTTCTCTTTCAAAATAAAAAAAAACATTGAATTGTGCCTCAATTTCTGCATAAGGTACAGCTCCTTAACTACTAAGACTCAATACTCAAGCTGAGATACAGCCATTTTGAGAAAATGAGTTCTTTTTTTTTTTTTTTTAATTAAAAAACAGACAGGGTAGAGTATTTTTTTTTTTTTTACAAAAGGAGAATCTACATTTCAGGAGAGACACTATAGATCTCAGTAGGAAAAAAACCAAGTTTTGATTTTTCAAAGATTCTAATTGTAAATATACAACCTCTTTCTAAAAAACTGATGAGTGTGGGGGGGGGGAACTGGTACTCAATAAACTTTTTTTTCAGTAACCAAGCAAATGAATGGCTTCTGTTAAGTTGACCTCCCAACTTTTTGTTTTGACTTAACAGGTCACAAGCCCACAACTGTATCTGAAAATGATCAACAAAACTAGCAGGTAGATGAGGCTTGGCCATTATCACTCAGCAAGCATCTATCAATAGCCCATAAAATCTTTGATCCTAAAAAAATTGCCCACCACATTTAGCAGTTTCGTCTCCCTAAGTTTTAAACGTAGATTTCAAGTTATACCATTTCTTTGAAAACAACCATTGTTCCCAATGATGTGTAGCTGTAATACTGCTGTGAAGTAACTGGATCTAGAAATAGTGAGATTTATGCTATCCTGTTTATGAGAAGTGGTTTTAATCTGACTTAGACATGTAACTTTAGATCTTTGTCATTAAAAATATTCAAACCACTCTTAAGAAATATTCATAGGGAAGTTATTCTTTAGAAAGCAACTTTCATTGGCAGATTCTACCTTCTTCTCCAGCACTTCTGTGGCTCGAACCTCTTTTTATGTGCTTCTATTTATTTATGCTCATCTTCTAAAGGTGATTTCCATTCCATTTTATATCACCTGGTAGGATTCACTTTGGTGAGAGATTGGGTTATAAAACAATAATATTTAAAGCATTTATATGTAGGACTCAAAGGAGAAGAAAAGTTTGCCAACAAATTTTCAGGGTCCAAGGTGAAGAATTATTTCTGTTGTGCCTCAATATGAATACAAAATTCAAATTATTAACCTTTCTACTAGCTGCTCTGTTTCCAGGGGAAACGGAAGAAAGGACAATTTCTCCTCTTAAGTCTCTAACTCTGGCTGTCTGGTGGCATGCTGGCAGGTAAGGGCTTGACAGAAATCATATCCTTTTGTCATCAAAACCTTACAAATTATTTATTTGATCAGGAAAGAGGGTCACAGAAGGCAACAAGTATTGACACTGCTTCTGAGTTCTTTTTTCCATTTTTCCCTGTTGTTGAAGAAAAAGACTCTTAAAATTCACTCCTCCTATAGGAAGAATGTAGCAGAACCAAATAAGCAATCAGCAAAAAAAAAAAAAAAATCACTCCTCATATCTTGCCTTGTGTGTGTGTGCAAGTTGCACATGTAGAGTTTGCCTTATATGAGTTAAAAATAAAATCTCAGAGCACTGAGTGTGGCTAGCATGTATTATAGCAAATGAAATGTAACTGGGCTGAATGGATGTCAGAGAAAGTTGTGTACATTCCTAAGAGGCAAGAATGCGAACCGAGTCTATATGTAGTCATAAAACTAATAAATCTGCATAGCTACAGAGTTTTCACATCCAATGTGCTAAATTTGCTGCGTGAGTTGGCAGAAAACATCTTTTGACTGTATCTTTTCAATTTCAAATACTTCTACTGGATCCCAATAAAAATTGACACATTAAAGACCATGGAACTGGTATTGAAATAGTTCAGTTAGAAAAGCCCGCAGTTGGGGGAAAAAATAACCCAAAAAAGTCTGATTTATGTCTTGATGTGGATTTGCTTGTAGTCCCCTTCATCTCTCCCACAATGCAATTCTATCATCCCAGAAACACTGGCCACCACCCCCAGCTGTGGAGCTGAGATGTCTCCATCCTCTCCCTTTCCACTTCCCACCAGATTCCCACTGGCTGCTTTCTCCTAACAACACACATGAGGACTGTCCCCCTTTCACGTCTCCCGTCAATATCGAGTACTTCTCTTCTTTGCTTGCCCTCACCTGTGCTTTCAGTCCCCAAGTTCCCACGGACTGTATCAGGGTTTCTCTCAAAGTGCACACCTCACTAAAGATCTCCCCACACAATTCCCAAACAACCCTAATTTCCCATCACCTCAAACTCCACCTTTGAGAAAGTTGGCCAGCCTTTGTGACACTAATTCAGACACTTACTGCCATACGGAGCCCACAAAAGAAATTCAGGAACTGCTCGCTGAATAAAACACTCATATCTAAATCACCAGATGGGAAAATCAGTATTTGCAAGCAGAGTATGGTTAAAAAGGAAGGACCTTCAAAAACTGCTCAACACAATTTTTCAATCTGGCTTTTCAGTTGAAACAGCTGCAGGGATTCACATTGTCATTTCTTGAGGTTAAAGTTTAATAGTGAACTTGTCCAAGCCCTAGCAATTCCTCTACTGCCTGATGTTGTCTTGGGGCTGGAACAAACCCTCAAAAATGTTGGCAAGGCTGAGTAGAAAGCCTGAGAATAAATGTATCTCAAGCAATGGTGATGTGGAGCCAAGAAAACAGAACTCTAACCTGTGTTGTCCCTGATGCATTAACTGATAGTGGGCAACAAAGATTCCTAGAATTTAGCTTTGAAAGGATTCATCCATCATTTGCTGGAATTCTCCCATTTTATAGATTCGAGACCCAGAGGGATTTAGGGAATTTGTGAAGACATGGAGCCAAAGCACAAGTCTATGTCTCCTCTACTCATGCATCTAGTGTTAATCAGATCTAGGATCATCCACCCTCTGATCCCCTGGCAGTCATGGGAATGAACATGTATTGCTAGATGCAGAAGAATTTTGCAAAGCAAAATCTATATACAGGGCGGGGATAATAAGGGATACAACAAAATTGGGGTTTCTTTTCTAAGTGTTATTTATATAATTTTATAAATATTTCATCACTGCTCTTTACAAAGTCATCATTCAATGCAGTTATAGCGCTGTCCTACCTACCAGAGCAGTCCAAGACTGTCACCATGTGCATATCCATTTAAAAGCCCTTTTCCCCATATTTAATCCCCAAACAAATAGGCATCCCACTGCTACATGTCTCTCAGAACCACGCAGCTTCTCCATGGGCTCCTGGTTTTGTTTCTTTTCTATGATACAAACCTTTCTCCAGTGTCAACCTTGAACTCCTCTAGCATGCTCTTGCCTATTTCACAGTCACTTCGTTCTCATTGTTACAGAGACAAGACCCAAAAGCAGAATTATAGTAATTTCCTCCAGGTTACTATCTACTCAATACTTCTATTTGTACTTTTAGTATTGTCTGTTGTCTTTGTTTTGGCTACTTCCTCCTACCCCATGATCCCCTGCTGCTAAGTCTGGTATCAAATAGACCAGGAGGTTTTTGTAATTGGCAGCTGAGAAGATGCCATTTTCTCTACTTGGGGATGGCTCACTCTTGGAGGTGTAGATTTTCTCTTTAACATTTTAAAATAAAACTTAATCAGCTTTGATGGCATTAGCTCTGCCCTCTTTTTAACCAAGTCTTCATGACATGATTTACTGCCACTTACTATCAATGTCCTTTCTCTGCAGCCTGGGCCACTGACTATCTTATTGTGGGCATTCGAAGGGTCACTCTATTTTCTTCTCCCTGCCTGAAATGAAGACAAATACAGCACCTTGACTCTTGAGCACAAGACAAGCTTTCTGTCCACTGAAGAAGCTAATCCACAAAGCCACGAGTATCTTAATCTCTCTGCCACAAAGGGGTCCCAAACAGCTCCGAAATCAGGGCATTAAAACGAATCATTTCCCACTACACATCCTTAGGTTGGGGTTGTTCGGGTTTTGTTTTGAGCACAGCAATGGCTCCAAATTGGGGGCGGAGGGGCTAGAGTGGTCATTTTTGAAAACCCAGGTCTCCTCCATGACACTTATTTCTTTCAGTTTGAAGACATCATTCCTGTATTCCACCAACTTCTGAAGTGAGAAAACTCAGAGGTGGGGTCTCTAGGAAATGAAAATAAGCTTTCCATGGGAATTAGATCCCTGTAACTGTGGAAAGGACTTCATCCTTCCTTTGAGCAAGTAAAATCCTCTTCCCTTCTTGCTGATATGTGTGTGTGTGTGTGTGTGTGTTTTCCCTGAATGCTTACTTCTCTGCAAGCAAAAAAATTAGTCTCCCAGGTTTCTTGTCCTGTTATTTCCTTTGGCATCAAAACAGACCCCATGCTGAAGCCTTACTGTTATCAGAGCTGCACTTCCAGGTCTCTATTCTGAGCTGATCTTTATTGCTTTGGCATTTTTCCTTTTTAGAGCCGGCTGAATGGTACATGTGTGTGCAAGTGCATCTACATGTGTGTACAGTTTAATGGTGCACACGTGTACACAGAGGTATGCCTGCACACATTTGCATGCAACTATGTGTACACTGTGCACACACAGTAATGAAGCTGCTCTTGGCTCACTTTGCCATGGCAATGTCTTTACTATTCAACACTCTCTTACTCTCCAGGTTCCCAGTTCCTTAGGAGCAGGAATCTTTTGGGGACCTTCACTTTATATTCTCCTCATCTCATTGAAAAGCAAATGAAGCCAAGGTCAGTGATAGTTTTGTTGTTTTTTTTGTTTTGTTTTGTTTTGTTTGTTTGTTTTTGCCATTTGGTTACTGAGCAATCCAAATATAGAATATTCAGTCAACACACCCTGAACTGACTTCATTCAAAATATGTGGGATTGAACAACAAGCTGGTAACAACAAGTGTTACCTTCCCAAGATAGCCCCCTTTCTGACACAGTGACACACTTATGGAAGAGTGTAATAATATGTTCAACGGTATTTTCTTCTTCCATCATTATACTATTTCATTCAGCATGAAGGGTAACTATCATCTTCCCATTTCATAAGCAAGAAGGAAAAAAATTGGGATAGGAGAATCAGCAGACCACTTGGAATTTGGCCAAGGTTGGGATCTGTTTCTTTGGTACATAAATAAGCTTTCAAAAGTCCCCACTCTGTTCAGATCCTAATGATATGGCTTTTTTTTTTTATTAAGATACTTTACCATAAAAAGGGGAGGAGAAAGGAGGGATAGAGGCAAAAAGGAAGAGAAAGAAGGGGGGAGGAGGAGGGGAGAGGAGGGGGAGGAAGGGAAGAGAAGAGGGGAGGGAGACTGTTCAATTCCTATTCTTTAGTATCCTTGATTTCAAGCCATAATGATTTGCTCCCTCAGCATTACCTCAAGGTCCCCTCTTACCTCCATTCTCTCTAACCCTTACTTTATACATAAGGTTATTCCTTTGGTTTTATTTCTACCAGCCTGACACTTTTCTTCTTTGCTGATCTTTCCTAAACAGTTTATGTCCCACAATATTTATTCTTCTCCCCCACACCATTCATTTTCATTACTCTTCTATGATTTGGCTGTACCCATCATTTCTGAAGCAGAGAATGCCTGAACATCTTTGAAAATCCACATGTCAAAATGTAATAAAAATGTTTTCATTGTTACATTGTTAGATTGTTTTAAGAGAATGAATGACCTGCTCAACCACCAATTCCAAATTTATATTCAATTTTGGGATATATATCATTAAGCCTTTTTCTCTCTCTCCCTGGTTATAAAAGACTCCACTCGACTCTGTGGTCTTGCATGGCTGGGATTTAGAGTTAAGGCGTTCCTTATAAATCAGTGTAATCTTTACAACAGGACATTGCTGTACTGTGAATTCCTCTCTGTATTGTGCATTTTCAATTATGTTACATGTTTCTACTTAGTAAGCCAGCTTAATTCTACGTTATGTCACAATATTACAACATGTCCAGGTTGGAAAAGGAGCAATCTTACTTCTCTTGTAAGTTGTTTAGCCTTTGGCACACATAAATCCCCCCGCCCCCGCCCCCACCCCCCTGCAAAACACTGGGGAAATCCCTTTTCCCTGCTTTTTAATAAGTCTTTAGATTTATTGCTTCAAGAATCTGCTCACTTAATCCTTGGAGGAGGCCAAGGTACGTCAGCATTCTAATAAAGGTTCTACAAAGGGGCGCAGAGGCACAAAATCACAAAATTAGGTGTTCAAAGAATGCTTCAGACTTAAAATGAATTTCTAAGTATATTCTCAACAAGCAAGACAAGGACAGACAGGAGACTCTAAACCACTCTGCATAAATCTAGTCCCATTTTTCTTGGACTTTATTCCTGAGCTGTTCAGGCAGGCGGGCAACAGGACAGAGGTTGAAGGGCCCTTTAGGGACCAAATTACCACTTCAAAATGGGGCTTGTGTTCCAGGTCTATTATCTGAGAAATGTTGCAAAGATTTTGGTGGACTTCAAAGAGCTCTGTTAAAACATTTACAATGATGGAAGCTTATGTCCTTTAAGAAAAAAATAATAAAGCAAAGCAGGGGGGAGGGGGTTTTGGGAAGCTTCATTTAAATTATATTTTAAGCAATTCTGGCAAAAATCCTGAAAGTTCTACAGATGACTAAAGGGAAAAGTTAGTAATAAAAAATTAACATGCTATCTAAAACACTACTTCCAAGATCGTAGCCAATGTGGCAGGGTCAGTGGAGAATTTACTATATCGTGAAGCAATCTTGAAACACTCCCCATACAACTCCGATGCAGAAATAGAAAGCTGGGGGATTATGGATTATTTGAATCAAAACTGATTTTTGTCCATTTTCCAAGTTTACTTTGGGAAAAAGATATTTCATTTCTTGTATGTTCTTTCATTTCTGGAAAGAGGTTTATCTTTACAAACATGAGAAAATAGAGGGCCGAGACAAAAGTAAAATTCTCTTAATACCTAAATATGTCTTTATCTCTTTCAGATTTTTTCATTCCCCTTTTTTGCTTATGCCTCTTGAAACTCTCCTAGGTTAAGCCATATCAAGAGGTGGATTATTCTCCATGACACTAAGAAGGTCCCTAGGCAAGAAGTGCCAGTCTCTCCCTTCCTTTAGTTATTTGTGGCATCTAGAGTGTGACCCATACTGAAAGCCCAAGTCTGGTATCACCTACTCCTAGTCTTATTGGCAGGATTAATTGTTCTGTCAACATCACAAAAAAGAGCAGAGCAAATGGTTCAAAGAACATGGGAACTCAGCCACTCACTGTGTTGCTGGGGAAGGTCATCTAACTTCCCTGAATTCTTATTCCCCCATATGTTTAATGGAGCTCACTCTGCCCTGCCAATTTCTGTGAGTTTTGCAACAGTCAGATGGGCTAGAGGGTAGTAGAAATTCCTTTGCATTTCTAAATTCTCTTACTATTTTTATGTGAAACTCTTTAAGGTAGCAGTTATTTCACAATTCAGAACTCCTAGATTTGAGAAAGGTACTTAACCACATATGCCATTTATAGGGTAGTACTGCAGCAGTGAAATGTATGATGTGAACATTATGGAGAGCCAGCAAAGATCATAAGAATGCATGGACCCATTTTCTATAAGACTCTTGGTAAATGAGCAATCTTCTACAGTTGAGGAAACTGGAGGTTCATGTCTCTTTACAGGTCTAAGATATCAATAATGATAGTAAGTCAGATGATAGAAAATTTGGTCATCAACATTATTTGTTAACATTTGATAATGGTAGGATACTTACATAGCATTTTGGGTTTGTTATTGTTTTAATATAATTTATTTATTTATATTTTATATCAGTGTTCATTCTTGTACAATGTTTGCTTTTTCCTCTCAGGTATAGGCCCATAGAATTCCCGCCACCAATTGACCAGTGCACCATAGCCATAGTCCTGTGCTCTTCCCTCCCCTGTTCTGATCCCACACCCCTGCAGAATATCTCTGACTTATAGTTGCCTGTTAATTTTGGTGGGGGGGGGATTGTTATTATTTTTCCCCAATCCCTTCTTTGGGTCCCCTATACTCTTCCTATAAATGACGCCATCCAATATTTTTCTTTTTCCTTCTACATTACTTCACTAAACTTAATTCCTTCCAGCTCCATCCAAGTTGTTGTGAATGGCATGAGTTTATCTTTTTTGATTGCTGAGTAGTATTCCACTGTGTATATGTATCACATCTTCTTGATCCAATCATCTATTTTTTAGCATTGGGATTGTTTCCATGTCTTACCTATTACATATAGTGCTTCAATAAGCAGAGTGGTACAGGTATCCTTTGGAATTAAAGTTTTGTGTCCCTTGGATTGATTCCTAGGAGTGGAATTGCTGGGTCATATGATAGCTCCATTTTCAGTAGTTTAAGGAACCACCACAAAGCTTTCCATAGTGGTTGGACCAGTTAACTTGCATAGCATTTTGAAAGAAAGCAACATTAAATAGTTCAATAATAATAATGGGAGAACTTTATTGTAATGAGTAATAACCTCAAGTCACCTTTACTGGGTGCTTACTAGGAGCCCTAAGCATCATATATGTTACCTCATTGAATACTCAAAACAGTTCCAAGTATTATGTCCAATCCACAGATAGGGAGATTGAAGCTGAAAGAAGGTCAGGGAATGAAGACAATGCCATTATCCTGGTGGGGGACCAGCAATAAATAAGGTCCTTCCTGAGAGGAGAAAGGTAAGCAATTTGAATAGGGAAATATGACCTAGCTAAGGCAAACTGTGAAGTCTACCAGGCTGGCCTGCCCATCCTGTATCCAGCCCCTTGAGACAGAGGTGGAAACCTCTCCCAACCTATGAACACAGCTGAAGTTTGAGTTCTCCAACCAGCTGTTGATATATAATTTCCAAGTGTTAAAAACAATGCTCCTGAAATCAGCCACATTATACTTTGGGGAATATTGATACATGCCAGTATTTCTTCTCCTGAGATGCAGTCATGACACAGTAGGGGAGGGGAAAAAAAGAGGAAGAAGAGGAGGAGGTTCAAAGAAAGTGGGGAAAAAAGAAACTCCATATTCTTCTTAACAACACATAACTAGTAAGAGGAAAGAGGTAAAAGCAGGATGAATAAGAAACTTTCCTTTAAACACAAAAGCAATAAAAGGAGAAAATACGAATCCCTTAACCTTCACAGAAGACCAGTTTCAAATTACTTTCAATCAAAATAAAATATCCCTTAATCACTTGAGGATAAAGAACCTTCAAAGACATTTGTATGATCCTATGCAAAAACCAATTCACAGAATATCCATTTATCCGCTGTTCAAAACTATTTGCTGCATTGATAGTAAGTAGGTTGTTTTCTCCTTTAACTATTAAGAATTAGTTAACTGCCCACATATTATTATGTCTCCTTAGTCTTCATACGTAGTTCTGAAATTCAAATACTTAATAAATATTGCATCCAATAATCATAGCCATGACTACCAATTCTGAAGGCTCATCGTATGCCATGTACTGGTCGCTTTTCATAATGCTCCCACTTAATGTTGTTTTAAAAGAGTGATTACCCACAATTTCCTGATGAAGAAACCAAAGTTGAAGCAAAGTTTAAGGAAAACCAAAGCGTAAGCTTAAGTTCCTTGCTCATGACCACACAGTTAATAGCCCCAATGGGGACTTCAAATACATGACTCCGAAATCCTTGTGTCTCTGATATGATGTAGACGTGTTTACAAACCAGGGCCTATTCACATGGCAGGAACCTGTTTTCCATGCTCTAGCCATGCTTTCCTTCACCCATCAAAATCGTCTATATAATCAAAATGATTCTAATAAACTTTTTAAAGCCCTGTGTAGAAAGCCCCCATGCTTTTGCTATTTCATCTGAGATATCTAATTCTTTTGGGAGATGAGGAGAATCCTGGATGCCTCTCTCTCTACCAAACCTATCCAGAAGACCCACTAGAATTTCAGAAACGTGTCCAAGGTCACAGCAAGATGGTGACGAAGTTTTGGCTCGAACCTGGGTCCCTTGACTTCACTCCAAGACACATTTAACTCAAGAGACATCTTGGTACAGTCAATTTATATGTATGAAGTGTCTGTTGCACACACAGTACTACTGTACGTCAAACAAAACCATCCTAGCTCCCCACTAGTTCAAGATAAGTGCTAATGTACATGTGCAATGAAGAAATGAATGGCTCAAGTTGCTGATGCTGACCTGACGCAACAGAGCTTCAGAAAAGCCACCATCCAGTGGTGCTTGAGACCAAGTTCAAGTGCAAGTTGTGCCGGTCTCCAAAACTAGGTTGGCCAAGTCATTTTTTACCTTCCTCTTGTAAGATAATTAGCTTAGAAAAGGGTAATAACATCTTATCTAAACCAGTAAAGAGTGGTGTGAGATTTGGCGATAGAATATGGGGATATTAATAGTGCCTCCACTGAGTTGCAATGAGGGGGAAATAAGATGAAATACAGAAAGTAACAGACAAGGTGTCCTGAAGTGACAGACAAGCACAACCAATAGCAGTCACTGTAAGGTCATTGCCAATTCCAAAAAGAGATAGTGTCTCATTCCCCAGAAGGCACTAGACTCTTGCTAGTTCAGAACCACAGATTTTACGTGTACCCTTGGTCTTTAAACATTGTGTGTATGTGTACACAATATAGGTATCAGTAAAAAATAGTACCATTATTATAGGAAGTGTCCAACCAGCTACCTAACACCAGAGACATCCATCATGGTCTGAACATGGTCTGTTCTCCTTTGCCCAACATCGGCATAAGCAGTCATTTCACATCATTACTAAAAACTTGACATCAGGCTTGAGAAATTCTGATGCTGATAGAAAAGTTCCTGCCTCTTACTACACTTTCTCAGAAATTACTCATTGTAGTCAGATGTGCCCAAATCCTTGAGGCATAGGAGATGAACCACCAACTAGAATCAAAAATTCTTTCTAACACTGAATCTCGAGGCATTGCCTCAAATTTAAATTAGGATTTTTCTTTTCATTTTCACAAGTTAGCTTTTATTTTTCTAAACACCTCAATCTCAGAGGCTTTTCTAACTGGGGCATTTGTCAACCTTGAAAGTAGAGAAGCATTTTGGAACATACACTGACATTACCTTTTCATTTTCCTCACTTCTGCTTTTTGCAAAGCCTCAGACTTTCCACTGGTAATAATGCATTCAGAACTATCATCACCCCC
This sequence comes from Condylura cristata, assembly GCF_000260355.1. Classification (NCBI taxonomy): domain Eukaryota; kingdom Metazoa; phylum Chordata; class Mammalia; order Eulipotyphla; family Talpidae; genus Condylura; species Condylura cristata. The sequence continues at coordinate 29,658,037 of NW_004567127.1, read as the reverse complement.
ACATTAAGCCACAGATTATAGTTTTGTGTTTTTTTTTGTTTTTTTTTTTTAGCTCTTGGGAACATAGTTCTTCTAATGCAGAAGCAACTATAATCAGAATTTGTCACACAATGTAACAATGACAGTTTCAGAAGGACCCTTACCACAGAGCAGTGAGAGACTCAAGGATAGTGGTCCCAGCTCTGAGAAGAGAAGATCAGGACAGTCCTCCTCCACAGTGAAACCCCAACCTGCTTACAAGAAACAGGGAGGGGATTCAGCCCAGATACCCGCTCATTTCCATCACCTCCTAGTGGGCACAGAATGACTAGCAGCCTAATATTTCACACAACACAACTGTTCTGCTATTATTGCACAAAGATTACCTCTTCTCAGTTCTTGAGTTATATGATCATGTACCTGGGTAATTCTGTGAGATCAAAAATTTACATGTTAAACTATTCCAACAGGTACCTCTTGAAAATGAAAACGATTTCTGCCTTGCATATACTCAGGAAATACCGCCAACTCTTTGTAAGTTAAAGCACACACACTAATGTAAAAATATATTACTCCACCATTTCCTGGCACGGAAAACATGCAGAGTTAAAACTCTCTTAGATGCCTGTGGATTTAGCTTACTTAAAAGCACAGATGCTCTGTTAAGAGCAAATGACACAATGTTGACCATGTTGCTTGTGTAAGTCTGTCAGGTAGCAACTAGGAGGCAGAAAGACATTCCTGAAAGGTGGAAAGGACAGGAAGCAGTAATCTCATCTGGAACTTAATAGTCCTTTTTGTGTGTGTGATTCTGATCATTTTCCATTTATGAGTGTCGTATGCACAGTCTCTTGATTGCTTCTGCAGTGGGAAAAGAAGAAGGCACCCCTCTGAATCCCAATGATCTGTTTTGGCCAAAATCAGACACCAAAGCTGTTAATAGGGAGAACACTTGCAATGCGGGAAATCCTATCATGTAGCAGCCAGTGCAGCTGGCTAGAAAACTCTCAGTGCCCCCCCCCCAAGTAAGAGGAGGTGGCAATTCCCACTGACAATTCCACAGCTAAATCTTCATCCATTCCTCATAGAGGTAAAAAAAAAAAAAAAAAGGCATGTAATGGGGGACTTTTCTATACATTCTGAGCAGTCAGAGCCAAGTGTTTCAGTATGGCCCTATCCACAAGGAAGGTACAGTCGTGTGCCCCCACCACCACCACCAATGGGGCCATGTCACACAATTAAAAACTGTGGACGGGAGAAGATGGATTGCCCATGGCCCTCCCACCCTGTGGTCCTCTGCTGGATGATGCCATCAGACCCAGATGACGAGCTGGAGGTGAGAGCCCCCAGCAGCAGCATCTGGCCCTCTGGCAGACGGTCAGGCCCTCAGAGTCCTGGCTTGGGCTCCCTCCAGATGTGTCCCATGCTTCTTCTGCTCCTGTGTCTCCTTTTTCCTCTGCAGGGAACTTTTCTCACACAGTCATTTTGGACCAGAAGAACTGGCAGATTCTTACCTAAGCAATGATCTTTAGATTTTTTTTCCCTCTGGAGTTCCATTTTATAGTGAGAAGTACATTCAAAGGCAGATATGAAAGCAGGGTCAGGGTCACCTCCTGACATTGGGCAGGGGCAGTGAGGATGAAAAACAAATTATAGAGTTCTGACTCCCCCATCACTTCTGACTCCAACTTTGTCTTTCCTAATGAAATCAAAGCTTCATTAACATGGAGGAGGGCCACTCAACAGGGGGGAAATGGAAAAGAATGGCCTTCCCCCAGGAGAAGAAAGTGATATGTGGGTAGCTCAGACTTGATGATGGTGAGAGTAGACCTGGGGATTGACAACTTGTCCATAACACTCAGATATTTTTCAACAAGACAATTGCCCTTGACGTATTCCCCAGTCCCTGTTTCTGCTGGGAGGCTCCCCAAAAACAGAGCACTAAAGTGACTAACCCCAAGTTTGGGTGTTAAGAACAAATAACGCAAAATATTGGACAGCAGGCACCATGGTAGACGGTCATGTACCTCATTACCTTACTCCCTGCAGCACTCTACAGAGAGGGGAGGTGCGTGCCAAACACTGCGTCATAGGCCTGGGATGTGGACCACTGCCTGTCTGACCTTAACGCCTGGGCTACTCCACCACATCCTCAGGCGCCTCTTCAGAAAGAGGCTATCCACAGCCACCTGACAAATGGTGGTGCAATGTCCCTCAGGTTCTGCTTGTTTGCTTCTTCTAGTGACGCGCTCACTGCCTAATGCCAATTCTCACACTGAACAGAAGGGGCTTAGTTCATAAGAGTGAAGTTTAGCTTTCTTATTAATATTCACCACTTGGGTTTGGTTCTTGCTCTTGAGAATAGCACAAAACAAGTCTTTCTCTGGCTCAGTCTTATATAACATCTAAAGCCACTCTTTGGTCTCCTCTGTGTTAACTCAGATAAATATGCTAGTTCTCTCTTATATTCCTCCAATCCCCCCCCCCCAAGCGCCACTGAACTGACCCTCTGGAATGTTACCTTGATTGCTTATTGAACTGCTTATTATCTACCTGCCTCCACTGGGACATAAGCCCACATGCGCAGGAATATTATACCATTCATAGCTACACTCTCAGCCGCCATGAAGTAGGTCACCAACAATAAATGGGTGAGCCTATCTGTGTCTTCAGGCTCTAGGGATCACATGCATTTGTGAGTGTGTTCATCTGTTCATTCATTCAACAACTAGCACTTATGGAGCATACTTGCCCGTGAAGTGTTAGGTGATAAATTCAACCAACAAGCATTTACCACTAGAACAATAGCCATAACCAACTTTCACTAAGACCTAGCCCAAAGCATATGTTAGATACTTTACCAATGTACATGCAAAGTATGTAGGTATTCTTTTAACCTCATTTTCAGATGGATGAAAATAGAGATCAAAAAGGGTTTACACCAACACTGAGTATAGAAGTAGAGACCCTCAAGCCAGGTTTTGATTCAAAAACCAATGCTCCCCAACTGTATACTGCTCCCCATTTCCTGAGCAGGAGGGATGCTTGTCCACAATTTTGTTCATTCTATGGGAAAGGAGAGAAAAATCTCAGGAATCTAATAATGTGAGGCCTCTCTCAAGTGAGAGACACAACCACATAGCTGCATAATGCCATTAAAACTCCATCCCTAAAATAACGGCAGATCAACTAAGAAGCTAGGGGAGCAAGGGGACTCTCTCAGCCCAAAGTTGATGATAATAAGGAAGTAATCAAAGCAGAGGAGGCCAAAACGCCTTCTGGGAAGAGCAGGGCAAATTTCAGCCGGGGGGGATTTCACAATGGGGATGGTGTGAGGGTTCCACATGGCCGGTCATCTGACCCAGAGCCCTAAGAGGAGATGTGCAGAGAGGTGCTTCCGGGCAGGGAAGAAGAGGGACCCCCAAAGGTTCAGGAGGGCCTTCCTGAGAGGAGGGGATCTGAGAGTCACGAGAGCGTGACTTTCACGGAGTAACAACGCTGAAGTTCCCGGCCACCGGGTCCAGACCACTATGAAGGGGGAAACCTGTGCATAATCTTAGCTGTCAAGAGACCATGGAGAAACTGCTCACATGAAACTGGAACTCACAGAGCTCCTGTCCCAGCTCTGCTCACTCATCATTAAATAAGATTACTCACTGTCTACACATATAAGCAGCCTTTGGCATCATCTTGAGGCATTTGCCCTCTACCTTTCCTGCCTGTCTTTTTCTCTTTTCCTATGCAGATGTTCACGAGGCTGGGTCACCTGCCAGCATTAGTATTACAGTTCCAAGTCGGGCCAGTGATGGCCTCACTGTCAGATGCTCTGACAGGGTGGCCCTGGACGCATGTGGGGTGTGGAAGGCCCTGGCAGTGGGAAACCCTTCATGCTCTGTCTCCCCACACCCCACCCCGGAGCCAGGTGGGCAAAGGCTGGGTGTGAGTGCTCTCTGTTCCTCGAGAAATGGATCTCTCTCTCATTCGTTTTCACTTAAAATAAATGCAGTCAGCTAACTTCGCAGCCATTAGTGGTAGCTGATTAATTTCCAAAGTGAGTTCAGTTTTAAGCCACTTCTACAAATAGACACTTTATTGGGTTGAAGAGTCAAGAAGGGATTGGTTTTTAATTATATTTGATCCAAAGACAATCAGCGCTTCACCACCTCACCTCCCTGGATCTTCTGATTAATTATAAGCAGGGCCTCCTGCCTTGTGTTGACAGAACACTTCATAATCATCCACATTCTTCTGGTGGATTCTTTCCCCAAGCTCCAGCAGCTACATCAGGCAGGTGGCATTCTCTCTACCTGGTAAGGGGAGAAATGGAGTCTCCAATACTCAAATAAAGGACACAGCCCCAAAGGCAAGGGGCAACTATCAAACCAAATGCCACATCCATGACCCTAATATTACCTCAGGCTGTGCCTCACCAAGTCAGGTGGAGAGGACTATCCTGTAGTATGTAAGAGCCATCCACTGATCTAAGTTCAAACCCCATCTCTGTGCATTAGGGTTTCAGTCTCCACATATGTAAAACAGGAAACATTATAGTAACTTCTCAGAGCACTGAGGAGGTTTAAGAAGAGCCAGTGAAATAAATCACACAAAGCTCAGGACAGAGCCTGCCATATAGAAGGCCTTGATGGAGAGGAGCTGCCATCCTCTTCTATGTACTGATCTAAGTGTTATCCCTCATGGCCTATTCATTTTTTTCCTACTTAATTACTTAATTTACAAGCCATAGGTCACAAATTCTGAGTCTGTGATCTTTGTTTTATTTGGGATACAGAACTTTTTTTTTTTTTTTTTTTTTTTTTGGCCAGCACTTAAAATGGAGAGCTTTCACAGAAAAAAAATTAAAAGGTCCCCAAAAATTTTGAAAAATGAGACATTTTGTCTATAGTACATGTACATTCCTGTGTGGCAACAGTTATCTGGGGGTCAGAAGAGACTGCCTCTTTAGACAGGAAATATGGTTACCAGTTTACCGCAGTCTCCACCACTCCCTAACACCTTTCATAAATCTCACTACTCAATCTTATCACCACACAGCTCAGGCAGCACCTTGGTATGCCTTTCCTTCAGTACTAAAACAATACAATGCTCTGCTACAGAAAATGTTATGAGATGGCCTGGCACCAGATGGGTGACTTACTCTTGCTGGCACTGTGAATTCTCACACTAACCATAGCATTTGAATACATCCTCTTTCTCACCCCAGCTTCTCACAAGAAACCTGTACCAAGGGAACAAATATATTCAGTCCTTTTTTTTTTTTTTAAGCAGAAAACCTGAACTGAAATCAAAGTAGAATAAGCCGACATTAAAGACAGTTTACAGGGTTAAGTTTAGAGTGATAGCTTTTACTTTCTGGAAAAACCTCCCAATTTGCACCTATTCACATAAACATTTCTGCCGTGTGACTCCGAACAGCCCTCAAAATATATTTTGTCACTCAGTAATCAAATTGGCTTATGCCATAAAACGCCCTGATTCTTATGTGAATATTTTTAAAAAGCCAGAATTGAGGAATATGGACGATTATTGCAAAATTAAAGGGCCTTGCACTCTCTTAATCGTGAGATGAGTTGATTAAATGGGCATTTCTATTCTAGAGTCCGGACAGCAGCATTTTGGCATCACGGTATAACTGGATGAGGATTAAGTCATTTCTCAGCTTTCCTTGGCAGAGTCTTTTATTATTTACAATATTTACTTCAGGGAAATCTTGGCATGCATCCTATTTATCTTGCTGAAAAATGGGCCCGTAAATGTGTATTCACCTTTCGAACAAAGCCAAATGTTGTGGTACTAATTTGGTCCATGAAGTGTGTAATTCAGTTCCTTTGCACAGGGGCAACATTTGTCTTCTGCTTTTATTAAACGACCATAAAACAATTTTTCTGGCTCGTTATTGAAATATGCATCTCTGGGGCTGGGGCAAAGGGGATTTAATGACTAAAGTTCTAAAGGCGTGCCTCTGACACTTCCTCTCTGTTCTGCAGCTTGTCGCCCGGAAAAATTAAGAAAACAAGGAACCTGTGAGGAAACCTTTGCCCTTTTCCCATTTAGTGGGTAGCAGGAAGGATACAGGAATTCAGAGGAGGGGGGGAAATAAAGCAGTCATTTTTATGAGATTGTTTCCATGAAAAACACGCCTTCACCAACAGGAGCTATTTATAAATAGCTCCCGGTTTGTTTTTCACTTCACTCAGGAATGCTTGTTGTCTTCTTAGGGTTTGGCAGCAAAGAAACTGTGCCATGGACATACCAAGGCCCCTGCTTTGTTGTGGGGGGTGAGGGGTAGGGGAGAAGAGAAAATGGTGGTAGAATCGGATGGAATATGCCTCCACCCAAAGCTTCCCGCTCGGCCAGTCTGGGTGTTGTCTCAGGTCAATCCTGTACCAGAACACTGTAAGTGACAGCGTCACCAGCCCACCTGAACAGATGGCTTGCTTGGAGGCAGTCTGCCTTACTTTCCAACCCCAGCTACGCAGAAGGAGATCAGGCAGACTCTGGTTACAAGGGAAGCAGCCGTCATGCACACAGACAAGCATTCTTTTCCAGACAAACTATTCTACTACTACAAATTCAGCTTATCAAGACATGGCACCAAAAAGAGTCTGCCATTGACCTGAGCACCAGAAGTGGCTTTTATGTTTCCAAGCAGCAGAGTGGAGGTGGGGAATTTACATACGCCACACACTTATGAAGAGCAGATACCACCTCCGTCCTTTGCCCCGATGAATTCTGGCACGAGTAAAAGTTACAATAATCATCCCCATTTCACAAAAGAAATCATGGAGAAGGATGACAGAGCATGTAGATTTCACAACCTCACAGAGCCAGGAAGGCACAGCGTCGGAGTTTACACTCCACAACAACTTGCTACCAGCTCATATTCCACTTAGCACTTGATTGAGTTTTAATGTGTTTAAGGTTTTTGAGGGCACCAGGGGAAATTAAAGAAATGAAAGACGCTGTCCTTGCATCCCTTACTGTGACAGGCGAGTTGACGTGATGACATGTGATACTGACTAATTTCAAACAGGAACTAAGTACACTTTTCTCTCTCATAGCTCTGAAACCTCCGTAGGATGAGGGACTTTTTATTTGGATATTACTGGTGAGCATGTATTGGCCACAAAGGCTTGGGACTGAGAGTTGCTAGAGCTGGAACTCTCAGTGCTAAAACTAAGAAAGCCCAGGAACCAATGAAGTAGTTGGTCACCCTTAAATTAACCACTGTCAGAAAGCTGGGTTACAATAGCAAAACAGATAGATCTCATATCAGTCTCAACCAGCACTCGATCTAAGGGGGACCCAAACATGTAAACAGTGGGGTAAATGGAACATGGAGTTTATAGCCCAGACTTGCAGGATGGGGTGAATGCACTTCTCTGAAGTTAAAAAGTCATCAGAATTAACAACATGCAAAACAAATAAAATGTAGCTCATGCAAAGAATTGTAAGCATGCATCTACTAATGATTTCTTAAGACTAAAATTATATACATGGCTTATGAATATGAGAAAAGGTTTTATGTTTTAGAATATGTTCAGACCTCCATTAACACAGAATCACTGTGTAACATATCTTCTCACCTGAAGTGTCCTTTGTAAAACTGCGTATGTCAAAAAAGCAAAATGTTCTATTGGTTTGTTACAAACCTTTCTATTCTCAGGTGTCCAGTAGATGGATTGCTCAGTAATCGATAGTGTTTGTTATTTTAAATGAATAAGAACAGAGTCAGTTCTCTTCCATCCCAACCATCACTGCCAAATCTATCTTTTGAGCAATTACTATATTCCAGGCACAATTAATGTCAACAATTTAAAAAATACCAAATGCCCAGAGGTGAAACCAAACAGAACCAGCATAACCTTCCCACACACACTCTTTTGTTCTCAGTTGAGTTATCAGGTATGCAGTAGGTTCCAGGAACCATGTCAATGGAAACTCCTCTGCACTCCACTATCATGGGTTAAAAGTCATTGAGAAATTAGAAATCATAGTGACTTTTTTTTTCTCAAAAACGTGGCTAAGCAGTTGCAGAAAAAGGATTGCAAACAACAAACATTAACAAAATGAGATGCAATTCTATACCCCCAACACCCCACCCACCAAGTTTTGGCAGATAAAAACAGATCTGAGCTGGATTTTGGCAATCCATGAGTAATGAATAAGTCCTGGAAAAGTATGACAATGGAAACTTTGTGGCCTCTCTCACCAGTGCAGTCTTTACTTCTGATACACATTACCTGGTAAGCCTGCCAATTATTTCTCAAATGACCAGGGTGTAGCACAAACACACATACTATCACACACATGCACAGACTATCTCTGTACACAGTATCCTACAGATGTGTACACAGCCTTAGACACATGTCACAGAAGGTGTGGCCACAGGTAGATTATCCTAACCAATAGTTTGTCTGAGAGGTGTGAATGTGTTATAATATTTGTCCGTGAAAAACAAATCCTTGGCTAACCCCTCATCTCTTCCCTTCCCATTATATGGAGCTCTTTTGCAAGCCAAGGTTTCCTTCAGCTTCACTCAGGGTGGGAAGCTGGAGTTTCACTGAGCAATTTCCGGTTCCCTGAAATTAACCAGGCTGGGTCCCGCAAGAGCGAAGCAGCTTGGCCACCAACACATCACGTATTCCGATCAGGTGCGCCTTGTTACTTCCACCCTGCCAGTTCCCAACTTCGTTTAAATATGGCTAAGAGGCCTCAAGAATTGCAGATTTATACCCAAAGAGATGGGTTTGCACCTCCGAACACAAATTATGTTAATTAGGTGTTCCAGGCCGAGCAGGAGGATGTGGAGTGATTATTCTTGGGAAGCTGCTGTGATTGGCAGCCAGCTCCTACCGAGAACCAGAACTGGTTGGCTCTCAGGACCCTCCAGAGTTCACGCTTCCCTCCCTTTAACTAAAAGCTACTCCACACTCTACCTGTCCAGCGGGCCCTGGTCAAGCTGTTCCACTTGCCATGCATCACTGCCACTTTGTTCAGACTGACTGGCTCTCCCGACAGTGACCCTTCTGCCGTCTGTATTATTTAAAGGAGATTTATGGCTGGATGTCTCGTGTTGTGAAGCACAAGCTATGACCCCCAGGCTGGGAAGCCAGCAGGGAAAAACATTAATATTATGGCACATGGGGAAATGAAACTCAGCCAGCAGCAAAGAAAAGGACAGTGAGAATGGGCGTTAGGGAATATATGCATGTGTTGTAAACTGCAGGGATACTTGCATTTCTGTTCTTCCTCAACCCCAAAATATGTTCATGTTAGGGTGGTAGTGTTTTTTCATGTAGTGACTTTCAAAATTGGTTCCTTTTTTTTTTTTAGATGATAGAGAAACAAGGGCTTATATTTCAAAAATACCCCAGTTTACCAGATCACCAAGGACCCTGGTTGCTTATTAAAATGGATCAGATAATTTTATGACCGTTAGGACCATTTGAAGTTATGCATACTAAATTAAGGGTAATCAAAACTCTTGCTTCAGGGTACAACTCTAACAGCTAGGGTCAGGAAGAACTCATCCCTCTTCTGACACCTTGTTTTATGAGGATTTTTGTAGTTACAGATCAAGTAAGAAGCAAGGGAAATACCAGACCCAGAAGAGCAAATTTTATGGTTTCTAATGTAATTAGATGTATATTTCCTTATTTTCCAATTGCATACATTTGACATGGAGTAGCATCACCATCCTAATTGAGCTGTGCAAATAGTTCTGATATTTTATTACCAACTCAAACACAAACTGCAAACTATGTAGTTCTCCTTCTGTCTGTGTTCTCACCTATAAAATGGAAATACCCCCCATTCCAAGGGCTAACCAGTGGTTGTTCCAAAGATGAAAAGACAAATTGAACATTTATTAACATACACAGAAATTCATGGAAGTCCAAGAGCATAAGGATACGGCGGGTGGAGAGAGGGCGGTGAGGCAGCAATTAAATCCAAACACCTTCAGCTTGGAAAATGTTTCAAGGAGACCTGTGTACATAAAGTGGCTTTGGTGGCTTCTAGATCCTGCACTAAAGAAGTACAATGTGTAATCTTCCCCACAAAGGGTTTTTTTTAACCACATATTTTATTTAGATGTGATTTCCTTTATTCAATGAAAGATTAATGGATACCAGCCCTCTGACAAATCGCAGATATACCTGGTCATCTTTTTTCCCTGGTCTTCAAATAATTCTCGGAAAAAAAAATGGCCTTTATGATTTCTGGAAAGAACTGAAGAACGGGCACCCCTCCCCTCCAGGTGCACACCACAGTAATTCCTGCAGGATCTTGAAAAGAACTGTGGTGGCCCAAACAAAGGCTGGGTGAAGTATTTGGCAGTGACTTGACAGGGAACTGTAAAGTCCAATTTGTGTGTCCAAAAGAAAGCATTGCTGTCCTAAAGTAATCTACAGAATTCTAGTTACAAATCTGTGGAGCCAGTTACACATTTAAAACAAAAGGGAATCCCCTGTAGTTTAAAGCAGTGTCTGCCCAGCAGTGAGAATTCCCTAAATCTAAATAGGTTGGCTCCCTCCCATCCTGTCCTCAAAACACATACTGAAATTGCAGTAACTCCCAGAAAACTCTCCCCAATGAGTCACCCCATCTGAACATGGAACCTTGACACACCTACCCTCTTTTATTAAGTCGCTGAATGTTAATGCTGAAAGTCTCACCCATTTTCTCCAACATGCTCAGACTTCTTTACACTTTGCATGTTCAGAGCTTGCTCTTTGTGTGTTTCATGTCTAAATCAGCAAGCCCAACTAAAGCTGTCAGGTCCCAGGGGTCAAGAACTCAGTCACTTAATTTTCTCTAACCTGCACGGTTATCCGCTAGTTACAACAAGAGCAAAGATAGCTATTGTTTTCAATTGCCGATAATTCTCGGGGTAGAGAGGAAAAGAAGAAAAGAATACCTAACATTCCCCCCCCCCATCACTCCTAAAGTCGACCTACAATCCATGACCCCACAGCAACGTGAACAACGAGGTATTTTCCACTCTAATAGCATCACCCAGCCTGAGCAAACCCTCTCACTGTCCCCAGTTCATCTCTGTAGAGTGCACTGGGGACAATGTTCCTATCATCTCCTGCTCTCATCCTTCACTGTAACCACCAGGAGCTGAGAACTTCCGCATCCACTCCGCATGTCCAATGTGGCAGCTACAGTGCAACTATTAAGCAATGCTGACATTAGATTCATCGTTATCAACGTGTTCTGCACTGACCCAGTACAAAGTGGTTCCGTATCAATAATGGTTAATTAATATAGCTGTCTCTGAACTCTCACCTCCATATATACTCACAGACTAGGAACTGTATTCTCTCCCAGTTCTCCAAGTTCCTTTCTTTAGTGGGTAATGACAGTTTCACCTGCAGAGCCTATTTTACTCTAAAGAACAGTCACAGAGTGACCTACATATTTGGCTGAAATGCTCCTGCTGTTGACTCGGGGCTCCTCTCACTAATCTGGGCTGCACATATCTCTTCCCCATAGATTCTTCTGGATAGATACAAAGACATTTCTGCTCAAGCACTGCAACTTTCAGACAGCCATTGTTTTCATCAATAGAGGCCAGTCACTTACCTCAATGTAGTTAAATGCTAGGGATCTCTGTAATCCAGAGTTTAGCCCAACTTACAGTGTGATGCTCTGCATAGGTACAGTAGTGAAGGTCTTGAGAATTACTTTACAAGTCTGTCTCCCAAAGAGAAAATAACATACCGTAAATGCCTTCCCAGTTGGCTGGATTACAAAACTCACCCGAGAATACTGAAGTACACAGATGCTCAAACTCCACCCCAGAACTACTCAATGGGAATCTCTGAGAAGAAGGACTTGGAAATGTGTGGTTTTTGACTAGTCGGTGATTCTGATAAAACAATCTGGGAAACACATGGGTCTTGGGGGATCTTTGCTACAGCCCTGTAAACCTGACAGAATAAAAGTTACCTCCATTTGACAGATAAGAAAAAATAGAGAGGTTAGTTCCCTCCAGAGTGCTAACTTGTGCTTCATTCGCTCTGTCATGTTTCTATACCTCGTGCATTCCACTCAGACCCCATCAAAGACAACGTAGCACTCTTTAAGTGACCTAGTCACTTTCCTGGCAGATAACAAGGACACTACTGCAAGACCTATTCCCGAGAAATGTCCCCACTACTCCAGAGGATGCCTGGCATGTTCTCCAGGCTCTCCATGCCCACACTCCATTCCTGGCATCGCTGCTCGTCCACATTCTGATATCATCAACCTCCCCTCAAGACAGCCTCTCTGCCGAGGAATTAATCACCAGAAATACTGCACATGTGGATATAATATACAAAATATCTGTATAATACAGCTTCTTAAGCAATTACCCTATACCACTGGGTCACATTATGCAACCTAATATTTCCCCTAACAAAAGTAGAGTTATGGGATTTTTTTAATGCATACGTTAAGTTTTACTTTAATCATTTGCAGCATTCTTTTATATTATTTTACTATTGCATGTCAGTAATCAGCGACAATTAAGTTTTTTCAAACTTGCATTGGAAATTAACTCTCATCAGAAATAGGATTAAGACCGGGCCTTTCATGGTTCTAAAGCTGAACTAAGTGGAGGAAAAGATGTTACACAGGGGGGAGATTTCCCTTGACTCAGTGCACGCCAGTGGGCTTGAATGATTTCTCAGAATTTTCCATCAGTGTTTTCAAAAATAGCCTTTGGTGGTCTGTTCTCTCAGCATCACTCCGTAATTCTAACAGGAATGTCTGCACCCCAACAAGGAGGAGAGAGGGAACTGCTTGCTCCCTTTGAGATTTGGGGAGAGGTTGTATAAACAAATGCAGCCTGAATCAGACTCTGCACCGGTTCTGATTTACACAGTACCCGGCAGGGCAGAGGAAAGGCCCTCAGTATGGGTTTGGCAAGGCAGCGAGCGGGCCCTGGGTCTCTGCCTCTCTGGGACACCGACCAAGGACACAGCGCCTATTCAGAATCAGAGCTGGTGGAGGCTTTTCAATCAATAACATATGGCCACGAAAGCACTAGTGCTATACAAACAGACTGAAATAAATATGCTCAGCAAATAAAATATCTGTATGTGAAACAACAAAGCTTTTCGTTTAACTGCAGAAAATGAAAAACAAGTCTACTTGAAACTGGGCTAAATGAGCAACCAGTTATTTAATGTGAGTTTGGGAGATGAATGAGCTGGCAGATGCTTTATTCAAATCATTAAGACCAGATATCAATAATTTCTGGTGAGGCAAAACTCACCAGATCCAACTTGGTGTGGTGGGGGCCCACACTTTGCCGTCGCCCCAGGGGCTGGGGCCAGGATCGGCGGTCCACACCAGCTCTTTAGAAAGCCACGTGGCCCTGGCCACGGCAGCTTATTAGCCTTTATCTTACATGCATTATTTTTCCTCCCAGATTCATGATCTTAGATTAGGTAGGTGGTGGGGGTTACTCTAAATATGCCTTCCTGTTACCCGAGCCCTGGATCAGGGAAGGTGCTTATTAATATCATGGAGATATGATTTTTAATGATCTCTGAAAACAGCCTATATGGGTGTGAATAATGGCACTGTCTCGTGGCGTGCGTGGTCTGTGCTTTTGTCTCAGACAGGTTCATTTTTCACTGGAGGGGAAAGGTTCACGCCGCACGAGGGGGGTAACCAGTTGATGTTACAAGGCTGACTATTAGGCCCCTCGCTGTTCCACATGTCACAGGGAAGGACTCCAGCCGGCAACCTTAATGCCTACTTCAGCATCTTGAAGAAATTAATGAACACAGCTTCTATGGCAAAACATTTCAATCAACCCTTACCAGCTGTGCCTACATTTAAGAAAGAGAAAAGGGGGGAGGGGGGCATGCCCAGGTTTATCAAAAAAGTTTCTTCGAAAGATCAACCATGGTTTTGGCCGCGTGCAGGGCCATGGGAGGTGGGGAGGAAGAGCAGAAGGAATAAAGGGAGAGGGTGCCAGTACCCGGTGCCAAAAGATGTGCTCTGGCCCCTGTGTTTGTTGAACAAATTAAGCACGTTCTGGTTTTTCACCTGCTGAAGTAGCAGCGGTGCATATGGCCTAGAAGTTAAAAATAAGGAAATATGCATACATTACCATACTTAATGGACGACCCTCTCCATTTAATATGCAAATTTCCTGAAATATTACTGAATGCCGTCTGTTCTAAATGAATAAATTTGAATTGCAATTAGAATAATCCTTTATAATTAATGAAAACTGTCAATTTTAGTTCATAAGTAATTTGATTAACAGGATGATGGGACACTTATCAAGTTCACTGGACTGCTAGGGTATGAGAAAACTGACAGTGAAAATGGGGCGGGCCAGGCACTCAGGCTCCACCGGAGTATTATCCTAAATTATTGATAACATAAGCTAATGAACTTCAGAAAGTGAACTCTGGGGGCCTCATTTAAAGGAACCGCCTCGGAGGGCAGTGGGCAGCACAAGAGGACGGACTCCTCACAACACGTCTTAGCTAGTATTTTTGGATCGTAGGAAAATAAATGTTTAGAAATGCCAGGGCAAAGAAAAACATTGGCTCCAAACACAAATTTACCGTTTCCAGCTGTTGCTGGAACAAAAGGAAACAACAGTCAGAGGATAAATGTAAGAAGAGACAATGCAAAGCCATGTGGAATGGGGCTAGGGTAATGCATCACAGACGTAACGTGGGATAGGGCCGGGGCCGTGGGGCCGGCTCCGTTTCCCTTCTTTGTTTCTGCCTTCAGATAGACCCGGAACGAGGACTTCTTAACTGGTATTAATGGGACATTTATGTAACACAATTGGGGAGGAGGGATTCCTTGGAGACACACGTCGTTCTGTGAGGACGCAAATGGTAAAGTGGCCCCTACAGAAACAGACCCACAGCCAGGACATGAAGGTGGAGAGGGTGTGTGTTGCCCAGGCCTTGTGTGTTGTGCATTAACACGAAGGCAGAGTAAATAAGCCTAAGCAAGGGAGCTACAAAACAAACTTACTTTGTCTTTTCCAGAAGCCGATTCCAAACTTCAATACAAATGTTCATATCAAGACTGGGTCTGGAGTCAGGGAATCTCACTCGCAGGCCCGTGACAGGTTTATGAAGAGCTTCCCCTCGAGAGTCTCTGAAGAGCAAGAGTCTGCTTGGGAAGCTCCTGACAGAACGGGGGACCTCCTGGCTGACAAACAGAACTCCCTTCTTGTAGACATTGACAAGCGAGGCAAATCAAAAAGGTTTTGGTTTCTATCTGGTTCTTGGACACCCACTGAAAAGGGCCTGAACCGAGAATGGGAATTGCGTCCCTATAAGCTCACTCAGAATTTCTGTCCTGATAATCTCAAGAGCCGCAAGGAACAAAACTAGCCTTAACAGTGTGCCATGGAGGGACACAGTGAAACTTCTGGGAAAATACCATCTCAGTTCCATCCCTGTGGGCCACTTACACCGCTTACTTTGTTGGCGCTGATAGAAAAGTGAAGGAAACAATGGTCATGATGGTGATTTAAAAAAAAAAAAAAATTGAAATAGCACCTACAATTGAATGAAAAATTATTCCACAGGAAGGTATTGTGCAAATTTCTTTACTACGTACTGAAAGGACATATTCTACCCATTTGAAAGGAAACCAACCCAGGTTCAGAAAGATTAGGTACCTCACCCAAGGAATCAGAACCATGAAGAATTGGGACCTGAACCCAGCTCTGTCTCTAGACCCACCTAACAGGGATTGTAGGTCTGCATCCACTTCGTAAACATATGCCTAGAAGCTGGGCATTCTAAATTACACTATAGCTTCCCTTACTTTTCAATTGCGTTTCCATTTCCTTGCTCTGGACCACCATGGCTGCTAAGTTGTCCCTGCCACTGCCAAGTCAGCTCAGCGGGTATACATTAGGAGTCATCATCCTCTCCCACCCCACCACACGGAACAAGCAAGTCATAAACACTGCCTTTCGTGCTCCCAACGAGAGCCTCAAGCAACCCTTGAGCGTCCTCTGCCTCCCACAGTGTCTCTTGAAATCCATGTACTCCAAACTCAGCTTTGAAAACCCGACAGGGACGGGGCACAGCTCTTCCTGGACTTTATCCTACAGCCCTGTGTTACCACTGTCCTAACCCGCCAATGTCAGCCCTGGGATCTGTAATAAAAGCTCTTAGCTCTTTGACACTCAATAAAAGAAACAAACAAGAAACCAATGATGTTCTTGGTTATTAAGCTCCCTATTAGACCTAAATAAAATTAAGCAGCTGGTGGCCCTATGTCTCCACAAAATTAATATTAAAAACTCTCTTTGAGCCACTTAGAGCCTTTGTACATTCACGCCAAGCCTCAAGCGTCCTCATTCTTCCCAGCAGTACAAACCATCTTTCCCTCCCCTCTGCTCCCCATCTTTTCCCTGCTTCCAGCTCCTAGAGCGTGCATGTATTCCTATTGCCAACCCCCCTACCTGAATCCCACCCCACAGGAGTCACAAAGGCAACCTACCTGGCTGCCAGTCACTGAACACTGGAGCAGAAAAGTGATCTAACACCTTCCAGCCAGATGTTTCTCAAGGGTCCAACATGTCCCACCGGTATAGGTTTGAAACACTGTTTTGTTTCAGTGCTTATATATTTAGTTCATGTGTATTAGGAAAAGAAAGCCTTAAATCATGCATAAGACTTCTGACTTCCCAGATAACATTGCTTAGTCAGAACCAAAGAGAATGTTTAGTAAAGAGTAAATGGATGGCTTCGAGTATAAAGACATACATGAGGTACCCAGCAGTAAACTACTGAGCTTCCAGAACAGTAGATGTGCTCAAACCCCTCTTTATCAATGGGTGAAATGGGGTGGAGGGGTACAGGCCATGCAGCCAAGGAGAGGCAAAGTCAGAATAGAACTTGGGCCTTCTGGGGATGTGTCCTTCCTTTGCAGGTGCCCAGGCTTTCAACTGGGTCACTTTGGGAAGAAAAGGATAGTGACCAGCCAGGAACCTGCAAGGCCAGTGCTGTGGAGGGTAAAGGCAGTGCTCCCCATGACCCCCTGCTTCAGCCACACACCGCAACTCTATAGGTTAGCTTTAATTTGGGAGTTCAGTGTTCTATTTCACTTGAAGGATGAATTTTACATAAGGTTTTTTTTTTTTTTTAAAGGACTGCACTGCCATCAATAATGATAAAACATCTTGAAACTATTCGAAGCCCTTGGGTCCCATCTCCTGGTGCCACTCACCCCTGCATATGGTGAAATGAATTGGTTTCCACCTGCATATCCCAATTGCTCCCTAAATCCCAAAATATAGCTCCAGGACCATTTGTGCTAGAGTTTTCTGCAGTGAGGGGTGGGGGAGAAAAATCTACTGAAACGCAAATTTCTGGATGACTGCCACCTACAAGTTTATAGAAATAGATTCTCTGAGAGCACAATATGACCATTTTTTTAGTGCTGTGCTTTAACCCTGCTGTGCCACCACGGAGGGCCCACCATATGACCATTTTTTAATGTATCTTCTCAGTCACCATACTGTTGCACTAAGATCTAAGAACCAACATGATAGAGTAATGGATTACCAACAAGACAGAAAGATTGAAATAAATGTTATGAGAATGAGAGATTTTTGTCTAAGGGAGAAGGACTGAGAAACTGAAATTTAATAGTCAACTAGCCCCTGAACAGAACACTAGTTTTATGCTAAAGCCATCTTCCATTTACATAACTAAGCCCACCCCTTACCCAAGCATCCCCACAACCACACTTAAGCCTCCCTTGACACTGAGCTTCTTCCTGAAGAGAATGGTGTAGCCAAAAGGTTATTGTGTATTTTCCAAATGCACAGGGGTGCATCCTGTGTGCTGGGTGAATCATTACACCAAAATGAAGAGGAGCTGAGCTCCACAGGAAGTTCCATGCTGGGACACAGCCAGTACATGCATCTGAAAAGGCATGCTTCCTCCAAATTCAAGTAAAGGGTGGGTTTGTAGACAGAAATTAGCTGCTGATAGAGTTTGTGTGGCCTCTCAGCAAATGCATTCATTATCAATAGGGCCAACTCTCCAACATACCATGGCCAAGAGCTCTTTGCAAGTGGATGTTAAAAATCTCATTTGGTGAAAGAACAGAATCTTTTTCTCTGTGATGCAGCTCTGGATTCAGACTCCATCTGTTCACCACTTGTGGGCCTGCAAGGATGTAAGACACCCTCCAATGCTGACATGGGTGGCCACCTCCCAAAGAGCAAGATGTAAACCTGCTTTCGTTGACTGCCGGCATTTATGAGGATCTTATAATGAAATGAGAATTTCTCTTGTATGGCAGTTCAGAATTGTGGGGAAGTGGTAGCCATGTAACTTGGGTAACATGTGGCCTAAGTAGCAAGAGAGGAAACCCTAGGAGAGGGAATCTCATCTCACTGACAGGATGCACATCTGAGGGGCTGGGAGGACAATCTCTGCGCCTGCCACACTTTGGTCTGACATGGGGTGTCTTCAAGTGATAGAGAAACATAAATAGAAACGGGAAGCAGATCTCCTCTCAACTTGAGGATGAGATGTCAGACCACCAGTGCTCACAGGTGTATTCTAACAAGGGTGTTTGTTTATTTGTTTTTCAGAATAAACCACCAGTAAGCTAGGCTGTGGAGAAGACTTGAGACAGAACTCCATCATCTCTCAAACAAAGGCTCATCTATGGAAAGAGGGAGAGGCCAGGAATGTTCTGGAAGCAAGGACAATCGGACATCATTCATTTATCAAGCACCTACCAAATGCATCATTTCTCATTGAGATCTCACAAAGATACATCTGGTGGTGTTAGTACCCTAATGTACCAATAAGAATGTGACATTTATCAAGGTTAGCAACTTCTCAGCTGAAGAGGGACTTGAAGACAGGAATCTGATTTCTCAGCTGTGTTTTCTGCCATAAACATTGCTAACGGTCCCACAAAAAAAAAAAAAAAAACTTAGTTAAAAGGCTAGGGAGGGGGAAAGGGGGAAATGCCTTCCTTTGAATGTATGCTGTGAATTCCTCATAATGAACTAACAGTAGCCCCAATTCCCTACGATAAATACATATATCCACATACACCCATATACATGTATGTACACACACACACACACACCCCTCCCTTATTTGACCTTAACCATCCTGTCAGATAGTATGATAATTCTAAAGGCACAGATGAGGGCACCAAAGCCAAAAGGAAACATATTACATCCTGCTCAAGTTTACACCATGACTGATCCAACTGGGAGCTAAACCCAAATTTGTCTGATTTTCCTTAGTGTCTTTTCCTAGGCATGAAAGCTCCCTTTTCCATTCCTTTCAACTGGAGATGCAGATAAACCAAACCTGTAACTCCAACTGTCCAGAGGCTAAGAAGAATGTTCTAGTCCTCATCACACTTTGTATACATGGAGGCAAAAGGGCGCTTGATAGTCACCATTCCCCAGAAGAGGTGATACCGTCACACCTAAACAGGGCACCCACATTTTTCAGAGCAGCTGGGACTCTTGGGAGCTGACTCCCCTGAAGCCCACTTGGAGAAAGAAATGATAGAGCTGGAGGGAATGCCATGAATACTGAGGTCCCTGTGTTTTAATTTGCCTAAAAATCTGTGTGTTGTTAAAACAAATGTAGAAATTAGCCATATGGGAACCTTAGCTTGGGTACATATCTTCATCTGTCACCACATTTGGGGTTGGGGGAGGGAAGAATGCTGCGAAGTCATTGCAGTGTGGAAGCTGGCGGAGAGGGAGAGAAATCCACTTGGAAGCAACTTATACCGAACACATGTTTAGGCTTTTGACCTCACAATATGGTAACTAATGATGGCTCCACAAATAGACTTGGGGAAATAAATGGATGACTGCAGAGGGGAGAACCCCCACGAGGGTGATGAGCTTCATTTCACATGCGTTAGTCCCTGATTCCTAACAGGACACCCAGCACAAATTTGACACAGTTTTGCCCATACAGAGGCAATCTACGCCTTATTCTGAATTCAGATCTTAGAACCAGTGCATGTAATGCTGTGCCTTAATAGCTTTCCAAACTCTCATTTGGCCTCAGTTATACAACCAGCTGACACTGAAAATAATTAATGCCCTTTAGGACTTGCATCTGCTCCTATGGTTCCAAGTCAAGGTTTTTAATTGGGCTATTTTGGCATTTGGAGACAATGGCAAGGTGAAATAACCTTTCTTTAATATTTTTGAGGTCAGCAGATAGTCCTGCCAAAGGTCATCCTTCAGGTTCACAAATGAGTCATTTGTATCACCTAATGCAATCTGTGACTTGCAAATTGCACGGGGATGTGTTCGCGTGCATTAATTAGTGCATGTGCCGAATGCTGAAATCATCGTGACTGGCCCGAGCTTGTAGACATGTGCCAATACTTGCTTGAGAGGCTTGCGGTGGCTTATTTTGCACTTCACTTCCAACCCTGGTCTGAGATCTTCAACACCCTGAGCTTCGTAATTGACACACGAGAGTCAGCCCTCCCCATAGCAAGTCAAGGACCTGGGAAAAAGCACTCTGGCATAAAAATATTGCAAAGCAGGATGCAACTCAAGTCTCTGTTTTTCATTTGTTTAATCTATGAAACTCAGCTTTGAAAGATGACTCTTCCCAATTCTCCCCCCCCCCCTGCGCCCCCACTTATGAGCCATAGCATTCCTACCAGAGAGAGATGTCAAACACCTAGCTGAGGACAGTCCCTGAGCTGGGTGCTCCCAGCTACTTGGCAGTCACTGCCTATAATGAAGGCATTATTAATTTCAGTTTCAGAGGCTAGAAAATCAGGATGTGGACACTGTATGGCTATACCATCTGTGCAGTTGACATATATTGATTCATACCTTCTTCCCATCTGTCCTTGACACTGTGTAGTTACAGGGGTCACCATCTTCTCTTTCCTGGAATTTCCCCCCAAAGCAACTTTCTCCCCAGTAGGCTCTCAACAACTTTCTTTGGTGGCTATTGTGCACTTCTAAAGAAAACTGGTGGCAGAGTGTCTGCATCTGTCATCTCCCAGGTAGGTGCCTTTGACCCAATATAATAATACCCGATCACATCAAAAGGCTGTATGAAAACAATCACTCTTCTACTCTGCTTTAAGTTAGACTTAGTGAGGGTCAGGTATTTCAAATGGATTTTCCAGGTCTCCAGAATTTCGTAGGTAACCAAAAGGATGAATGCATCACTCTGGAAATTAGCACATTCATCCTATATAGAAAGGTACAGTAGCCAATTAAATTAAACACAGCAGATCAAGGGGGTTGGAAAAGTAGAATTACAGAAAGTTATGAAGCTGAAAACCAGCAGGTGGGTATATTCTGCCCTCCTTAATTTTTCCTCCAGGAGAAAAATTAAGTCTCCCATTAATGGGGTTGTTGTGTGGAAGTTTATGTTATGTTTAATGTACATTTTTTAAAATAAGAACTATTCCTATTATTGTCACTTCAGACATGAGAAAGCCAGAGGGGAATTTCAGAGGGATTTTATTTCAAGGGCTATCATTTATTTTACTTTTCTCCCCCATAAAACTACTTTCTGTCCAGGTGAAATTGGACACACAAATGACTGAATTCACAATGGACCTTTTGAGGATTCAAGTGGCCACTTCTATCTGCAAAATAAGAAGCAAGTGGCTAATTGCACTCAGTGAAGCTGAGCCTACAATTAGCCAATTAGGTTGTCTATTAGGGGGAGGGGTGATGTGAATGCAGAAAGCATCTCCATGGAGCCCAATCCTTCCCAACCCCCACCAGAGAAAGTCTGGGGAGTGTGTTAGGGACCTTGACATCAACGCAGATAGTAGGCTGCTCAGAGTCATCAGAATCTGAGACTACTTTTGCTTTATTTCTTTCGTTCTTTCTCTCTCTCTTTTTTTTTTTTTTTTGTCAGTTTCTTCCTCCTTCCTCTAGCTATAAAATTCTCCAGGCCCAGGGAATAAACACTGCACCACCCTTGCAAGGGGAAAAACATTCCTTTAAAGATTTTAACACATGGCCACAAACCTTCCCATTCTAAGCAAAGCAAATGTCCAACCTCAGCCATCAAACTCTCTGTCCTTCTCATGCAATTATACATGAAAAGTTTTATGACATTGGGAGCCCAGTCTGAATGGTGAAAATGAATCTATATTTCAGTCATTCTTGACAGAACATGTTGCAGCTTTCGAAATGTTTTAAGGAAATTTCCCCTGCTTTGGAGGGTGGATCTCAAATCACTCAGCCAATTTGATTTCAAAACAGGAAATTTCATTTTGATTAGACTGTGTGGCTCCGCTGAGCTTCTACAATTTAAGACAAGTAGCAAAGGGGGGGGTGGGGAGTGAATTTGAAAAACACCACATTACACCAAAGGGATCTACCGTGACCTCTGGTAGGTGGTTCCACAGGAAGAGCACTGAGTGGAGAAATGGCAGACACACCATGCCTTTGCTAGACCTCAGATTTCCCCTGCATGTAAAACCAAGGTCTGGCCTAGTCACTTTAAGGCCCTTTTCAGATCCCAAATTGCATGATTCTGCTAATTTAAAACACTCACATCTCATCAACCAAGAATAGACCAGACAACCATGCCTCTGGCTGGCTGAGGAAGATTCCAAAGCAATAGCCTCTGCACTTTAAAGTCAAACCTGGATAGGGTTTTAGGGGCACCCCTCCCCACTCTACTTCCTTCAGCCCTTTTGGTTTCAGCATCATTTAAATGATCAGATTCAAAACGCAGATCACCAAGGTGTTAATCACTTGTTGTTTTACGCACTTGAGACTTTCCCCACTGCCCAGAGGTGTCATTCACAAAACTCCAGTCCCTTGTGAGAATGACAAGATAAAAATTGCATGTTCTTCGTTATCTAACTTTTCACCCCCTACTTTCCCCCACTGGGTTCACCCTGGGGCCCCAGGAGCCCATTAGCTTCTGTTCTGCATTATGATGGGTGAACACGCAATTGGCCTAGAAAGCTGATTATCTAGTGAGCTGTGGCTTCATTTCACAACCAGTTTTCCTACCTTTTTACTGGGAAAGCTCGTGACTTTCGTCATGAAGAAAGAAAGGTGCTTTAAATGTGGTTTACCTCCTGTCTGTAAACATGAAACCTCATTAGGCCCTGGCAGAAAACACATCTCTGAATGCCTGAGCAGAAATTCTCCATCATTTGCTCAACACAGACATGGGAGGACAAGGTTGAGTCCTCTCTCCTTCCACCCACCACAGCAAAATGGTCTGAGTTCCTGGCTGGTTTCATCTGCTACTTTCCCTGCAGCATCCAGGATGATCTGTTTGAAATGATCATGCCAGTCAATAGATCCATAAAGGTGGTCTACACTCTATGGAATACTGTTCAGCCCTAAGGAAAGATGAAATGTTGCCCTTATAGCAAAGGAAAGAGTTGCAGGGAACCGTGTGCATAACACAACTCAGAACAACATAGACAAATATTGGACATTTACATATTAGACAATTTAACAAAATAAGTTACTGACCAAATCTATTAGACATCAGTAAAGAAAGTGAGAGTTCTGAGGTTAAGAGAGGAAGGAGAAAGGGAAAAACAAGGGACAATAAGGAATAGGGCTGGAGGGAAGGTATATAAATAGTGGGAAAATGGATATTTAGCTATCAGTTTAAGGAGAAGTTCTTGAAGTAAAAAAGGCTATTTTATGAAAATAAGTTTTAAAAATGTTTTTAAAGGTCAATGAATTGCACCTTTGCCCTCCTGTATGAACGTCAAACTCCTCACCGTAACCTAGCTCCTGCCTGTTTTCCAGTACCATCCCATGCCAGTTTGTCAGTCTTTCCTCTGCTCCTGACATAGCTGAAACTCATTCCCAACTCAGGACCTTTGCACATGCTAGTTTCACTGCCTGAACCATTCCTCCAGACCTCAGCTCACTGTTCGACTAGCCCTGCCACACCTGTCAGGTTGTAGCTCAATAGTCGTCATGCCAGAGACACAATGCCTGCCCAGTCCAAAACCCCTCACCTGTCAGTCAACTGTTAATGTCGTTCTGCTTTATTTTCTCCAAAGCATGCATCACTCTGGTCTTGTTCATTATCTAACTCTCCCTAGACAGAAAGAGCAGAGCTACGAGAATGGGAAGCTTTAGTGTCTCATCCTCTTTTCTACTGCAAGTCAAAAGCAAATAAAAATGTGTACACAGTAGACATTTGCCAAATGAATAATGAGATAAGTGAACGAAAGAAAAAAATGAGCTTTTTAAAACCAGGACTTCTTAACATGAGGTTTATAGACATCCAGCCTGCAAGGAGTTCCTGAACTTTTTTAATTACATATGAAAATTTCCCTGGGTGTGTTTTTCAGATGAGGGGTTCCACAGATTTCACTGGATTCCCAAAGAGTTCCAAAGGATTCTTACAGGATAAGAACCTTTGGATGTTCGTCGACTACACAGCTGCCCTTCACACGACAGTTCCAATAGGACATATGGAGAAGTGCGAAGTGTAGCTTCCTCCACCCACCACAGCAAAACGGTCTGAGGTCCTGGCCGGTTTCATCTGCCACTTTCCCTGCAGCATCCAGAATGATCTGTTTGAAAATGATCATGCCAGTCAATAGAGCCATAAAGGCATTCTACACTCTATGGAATACTATTCAACCTTAAAAGGGAATGGGCATGTCCTGCCCTGTTAGGGAAGAAGATGTATATTAGGGTAAAAAAGGAATTTCTTTCAATAAACTTCAGACTTAGAGATTTACTAGAGGGTAAAGTCAGAACACAAACAGCTCGCTTGATATATTTTATTTATACTTCTACCATTCAGAGGAGCCTGATTTATGAATGACATTTCTAACTACAAAATCCTTTCTATAACTACATTTTTGGCAAAAATTATGAAACCTTGCTAGGCATATTTGTCTGCAGTACCACAATTATACAAAGTACACTAACTCCTTTTTTTTCATTTTTTTATAACAGTTTATTTTTACATCATTTTGTGCATTTTTCCATCTCATTTGCAATCCCCTTGGACTTCCCATCACCAAATCACCCATGTGCCACTAACTCCTTTTAATTCAGGTCCTTCTATAAGCAAATGATTTTGTTTGCATGTAGAAATGCTTTCTTGTAGTGTCAAAAGTAAATATTGATTTTTTACTTATTGATTCTGAAGGTAACAATAAGAAGTAATGACATCATCATACAAATTAGGATTATCATAATACATTAAAATGTTCCAGTCCTATGTATTATTATAAATAACTATCATAACTAAATTAAATTATTGACCCACAGCAATGGAAATGCCCAGGTATATTATACATTATACATGTCTAATAGATTGATAATAAATTTGTCCATGGAGACTTTAGTAATTTATTAATTGAAACTCAATCAATGCAGGACATGATTATTTACAGTGATAAGCCAGTGGGTGAGCAAGATTTCCTTGCTGGCGCAAAAAAGGATGAGAAGAACAATTCATCCTGTCTCTTCACTGCCTCCCTCCCCCTACACATCTGGGGGAATGAGACTTCTCCCCATCCAAGGATGTTAGCAGCTGAGATGAGAGGATGGAGGGAAAGATTCAGTCTCATTATCGTGGTCAAGTCTGAACTTTGCCTATCACCCTCCTCATCTGTGATGTCCACTAGTGGGTAGACATCAGCAGAGATACTGTGAGCACTGAATTAGGTCCTGCAGCATGAGGCACAAAGTCAGTACTTGTTCAGTGGCAGCTCCCACCATAAGCTGTGCTGTTACCTCTCTCTGGGCTCTTCTCAACTGGATTTCCCAGAATGAACTCAAGAGATTTCCTGAACTCTGTTGTAATTCATAAAGTTGTGAGGATAGTGGGAATGTTTTGCTCTTTTCTCCCTCCTAGAGGCCCAGTGATGCCTGAAATGTGTTTTCCACAGTCCTTCAAACTGAGCTTGGATGGGAGAGGAATTCTGTATGGTCAGGTGACAATGACATTTTGCAAATGATAGACATGCTAGGTGACGATGGTACTCCAACATGCTATGCCATAGAGCCCAGGTGTAGATGACTATTCCATGTAGGTTTGTGTGATTACATTCTGTGATGGTCACACAATAACAAAATCACCTAATGATACATTTCTTGTAGAGTCACACAGGACTGTAAACACCAAATGGTACCAGCTCATCACCTTCTGAGTTTGCCTCACCCTCTGTTCTAATAACACAGGAATTAAAATGGCTCACAAACAAGAAGGAAATGCCTACCTACCTCAACACCAGCAGGCACAGCCCATACAGGCTAACGCCACGCTCGGTCCTTCCCAGAAAACGCTGGCATCAAGTTCCCAGGGGCGGCCTGCACCCAAGGGATGAGACGAGGTGGCCGGCCGCCAGGAGCCCTGCTACCACTTGCGCACTTACACTTTTCCAGACACTATTCTGAACCCCTGGCACAAATCCCCCCCTTGAATTCTTGTGACAAGTTATATGTGAGCGTCACCATTACTATTCTCTCCTTTTAGTGCCAAAACTCGGACTCCAAGGATTTAAATAACTTGCCTAAAGTTTAACAAAGCTAGAAAATTACAGACCTCTGCTTCAAACCCAGGCAGCCTGGCTGAATCCTATTTCTCAAAACACTGTACCTTACTGCTCTAGAAGCTGTTCTAGGCATTTAAACATCCACGGATATTACCATCTTCTACCAGAGGCAGGCAGTGACAGTCTGCAGAGGTAATCCCTACACTGGTTCATGAAAATCTCAGATGCCAGATCCATGAGATTTCAAATCCTAAGTCTGCCCCTTCCTCATTTGAATTGATCTCTCTTCGACTCATTTTTCTCATCTGTACAATGGGAATGATGATCTACCTCTCCCTAGGCTTGTGAGGATTAAGTAAGTCAGAATGGAATGAAGTCTAGCATACTGTAGGCACGTAGTAAGTACTCAATAAACAGGCCTGTGCATTCATTATTCTCTCCCTCCTTTAGAGATACATTATTTCAAAATAAAGAGAGAGGCTCTGCTACTTATCATCTTCAGCCTGGAAACCCTCCTCCTCACATCTGGATGATAAAATGTAATTCTTATGAAAAAAGATAATTTTTCAGCACGACGTTCCCTATCTGCAATTACATCAAAATCACATTAATTGAGCTATAACACTGTCAGACTCAGCAGCTGGAAAGCGCATCCATACATTCTAAAGAGAAGGCCATTAATTCAGCTCTCTCCAGCGCAGCAATGAAATTGGGATGTCCGTTCTCCAGCATGATTTACTGTCTTTCAAGCTGCTTAAGTGGGAACCTCTACAAAAAGATTTAAGTTAAGTGACTCTTGTGCTGCTCTGAAGCTCATTTATTATTGAATTAAGTTTTCATTTCGTTTAAAGGGAATAAAGAAATATAGTTTTATTTGAAACAAGGTAAAACATTTCAAAGAAATCGGCTATTATGATCCAAGAAGCCAGTTTATATATCTGCGAATTGTCTCACTTCGCTTATGCTCTGCTGAAAAGCCAAATTTAAACACATAAATATTACTAATATGCAAATAATTTGAGACTTTTGTGCAAGAGCTGATCCTTACTTTTCCTACTTTATCATCCCTCTCTTTAAAAAAAAAAAAGTACTTTTTTTTATCATAAGGCAGTTAGAGAATGGACTAGAGCAAGCCCAGGCAGAAATAAACATACATTTTTTTGGAATGTCTAGCTTTGCTTTTTGACATGGAGCGCAACACAGGGTAGAGAGGCAACCGGCAGGCAGGGAGATGCATGTTATAGGTTATCAGCATGGCAGCAAAACCAAGGTGGGGGAGGCATATGGTATTAAGAGATTTACAGCATCTTGGTTCATAGATTAATTGTGTGGCAGGCGAATAGAGAAGAATTCTCCACTGGTGGGGTGATCTCAACTCTAGCGCCTAAATGATCAGTCCTTGCATTAGACACTGGGCAACAAAGCCCTTTGGAATTAGTAATCTTGTCTGTCCACTGTCTCCATCAGGAGAGGGTATATTCCTACAGATGCTGCCTCTTCTGAAGCGTGTGTGAAACCACCAAGAATAATATTCCCTATACCAAGAAGTCCCTAAAGAACTAAGCACTTCTGAGCAAACTATATTTTTTAAAAATCCGCTAAGACCCCTATAATGGTGTCATTTACACTCCAGTCACATGTGTCTACAGCACAAGACCCTTCATAATTAGGTATAGCCACTATACCAGCTCACTGCCTAATTAGCAAATTATGTTGAAAATAGCATCCTGCTAATTAACGGTTATTATGGCATTTCTGAAGCTGAGGCTTTAATTATCACCAACCTAATGCTTGTGTACAGAGAAACCCCCCCCCTTTTTTTAAATGATCAATAAGTGCAAGAGATTATTATAAGGCAAATCTGCTGACAGCTGATTAATTTGTTTGATGCAAAGTTGCTGCGTGTTTCATATTATTTTATCGGAGTTGCAGGAAAAAGGTACATAATTTGGTTTCATTAGCAACCTCTGCGATTTATCACTAGAAAATGCACCCCCCCCTTTTTTTTTTTTTTTTTTTTTGTTGTTGTTTGTTCAATTCCCTCTGTGTTTTTGCCTGTACCAGCATCAAAGTCAAGAGCAGGAAGTTTTAATTAAGTGACACTAATGAGGTCGTTGAAAATGATACTTCAGCAATTCAGCATGCTGTTAAATGTGTTTATTCTATAATGTCATCAAAGGTGATTGTTTTCCCTCGTAATAGATAAAATTCATTACCACAAGCATTGTACTTTTGAGTGGTACAAACACGAAATGCAAGTTACTCAGGTGTATCGACTGCATTTTTTTTTTTTCCTTTTGCTGCCAACTCAAATTACTGGACCTAAAACAAAACTTTTGCAAACAAGCCTCACTCCGTTTTGGTTTTGTTTTTGTTTTTTTAAGTCTCCCCTGTTTAGTAATTAACAGACCCTGCCAGTGAGAAACAACAGAAGCGAGCATGCAAATGACTAATCAAGGAGGGCTGAAATCAAAGGGCATGATGAGGGTGAGAAGTGGTTTCTCAGAGTCGGCCACCGCGTGGCCGGCTTCTGCAGCTCCGCCACCAACCAGCGCCGCCCGCCTCGCTTGGCAGCCGGCGCCGCGCGGCGAGCTGGTGTCCTGGAAGCCTAGCAGAGGCCGTGTGTGATTGGACATCTGACCTGAACCACCAGGAGGACGTTTTGGCTACCTTTTCTTTGAAAATGCTTCCAGCCTCCCCCAGACAATTATGACTGTATGACCCAGTTTAGGAAATTATCACACTGTGAATTTCTATGTTTCCTAAGAACTGAAAAGAAATTATTTCTTTCATTCCTGAGGGTCGGAATCAGGAAAACAAAATGACTCCATTGTACAGACAGGGAAAACTGAGCAGGGCACTGTATTTCAGACCAGAGGTGAAGAAGGCAGGGATAACCACTGCTCACCAAGCATACCACCTCTGCAATTCAAACAATTCACCCTCAATTTCCTTAGGCTTCTCAATGAGTAGCCCATTTTCACACCTTGACCAAATTTAAACGTTCTACAGTGTTTTGGTTTTTTTGTTTGTTTGTTTGTTTGTTTTTTGTTTTTTTCCTTTAAAGATACCTCTGCAAATTAAGCCTTTCATCAGAGTAGCAGGTCGCACTACTTACCTGGGTTCAGGCCACCATGGTTTACACCTCACAAAGCTTCCCTTTCTGACCACCACACCTCATCACTATTCTCCCAGTCATGTGCTGCAAATTCACAGCAAACTAAACTGAACAGACTCTGCATCTGTTTCTGACTCCCGGTAGCATATCAAGACCAGCAGATGCCCGGGGGGACTTTGTCAAGACACCTGCTTCAACCACGGTGACCGAGAACTGAGCATGGCTGTCTCATTCAGGGTTAGCTGGACCTGGTGTAATTTTTCGTGGCATTCTCAAAAATGGTCTCCATCCAAATTATTAGTCAGTTTCCAAAAACTCTCAGGAAAACTGAATATTCTTTATGTGGAGCATAACAACTCAGACTTCACTGGTCATTTCCCAGCTAGTTAAGCTGCAGCAGACACTCCAATGTGCTGGTATCACTCGGAAGTATAAGAGGTCACTGGCTTGTTAGTCGATGTTGGAGCATAGGAGCAGCATTAGGATGGCTCAAAAGTACTAACAAGGTGGTAAAAGCTCTAAAGCCCTATCTACCGTGCATTAATGAAACCTGAGAACATGCAGCGAGAGGCAGAGGGGTGGCTAATGCCCTAGGAGGCTGCTAAGTGTTGACGCAGCTTCCTAAGGAGAGGTTCAACCTCCCATCAAAGAAGGGATGTTTCTGGCAGAACCAGAACTCCTGTGCCAATTTAGGTTTATTGCTTGGAATTTTAACTTCTGCTTTTCTACAGTGTTTTCCCACCTTAACTTTAGCAATCACCCTGATGCCCCTCCATAAAATGTGAAAGATGGGTATAAATGTTTGCATTCAGTGCTGTGCCAGTGAGGCTGCTGTGTGGTGAGTGGCACCTCTGTGCAGGGCTGCAGGGACAGGGGGAGCAGGGGAATGAAGGGGAGAGCATCAAACGGCATGGCCTCTCTGGAAAGCTCTTTTTGGTACTGCATCAAGAGTTTAAAAGTATCCTTTGATGCCATAATTGCACTTACAGGAATCTATCCTGAAGAAATCAGAGGTGTATAACAAAGCATTATTTATAATAATGACAAGTTTAAATGTTTAACATTATCAGATTGGTTAAATAAAGGGTGATCGATGCACATGATATAACAGTGTGCAGTCTCTAAGAAACACATTCAAGACATGCATGTTAAAAAATATAACCACCACGAAAAGAGAACAAAAGATCTAGCAACATTATACACTGTAACAGCTACAGCTATCCATGCCTGTCTTTATGTAAGCTTACAAGTGAGCAGCAAACAGAACAAAGATGCAGATAGCAGTTACCTTTGGAAGGTGGAGTGAAAGGTAAATTGAATGTTAGTCCACACAATAATTCAACAATGTGTTTTCTAGAATGCATCCAGATGGCACTGAGAATTTTATGTAGTGATATCATGTGTACCTTTATAGAATTTATAACATAATAATTCAAATCTTTTTCCTCTGATAATTTTATAATTTTTTACCCCCACCTTTGACCCCACAAAACCCAGAGAGTACTGAAATGCTGGTAACTGCCACACAAATCTCTTAGTCCAGCAGTCCAAGAACATGACTTTTAAAGATGCCTTCATGTTTCAAAAACAGAATCATCTCAGCGCCTATAAAGTTTCCTGCAGGTGTGAACAAGTCAAAAGGGCTACAGTCCTCATTCCTTCATAGCATAGCACTGCCTGGGATCTTCAGGGGTGGAGACTTCTTAAGGTTTCCCTTTATTTGTGATGCAAAGTAAAGGACAGGCTTGTCTCTGATTCTCAAAGCTTCTGAAGTCACTTTCCAGTTTGGTTCAAAGAATCTATAACAGACTTGGGACACACATAGCCAAAATAGAGTTGCTTTGGGGAGT
The DNA here is from genome assembly GCF_000260355.1 of Condylura cristata. NCBI lineage: Eukaryota > Metazoa > Chordata > Mammalia > Eulipotyphla > Talpidae > Condylura > Condylura cristata. Next base: position 29,626,588 of record NW_004567127.1, on the reverse strand, counting down.
GGGAGTTGTTTTCTTTAATCAGTCAGAAATTATCAATATAGAGATAAATTTTGAAAACTTAAAATCCAAACAAGGAGGAAAGTGCTGATATTAAGCTTTTTCTAAAGGAAGGTCTGAAAACGCCACCCGCTAGAAAAGAGCAAATCCAATGCCAGAGGAAAAACATTCCACAGTCAGCAACCATCATCCCTGTAAAGGAGAACATCATCATAGCCAGGGGAAGACGGGAAAGAGGTATAAGGCATGCTCGCCTCAGCTGCAGGTGGGGGATCAGTAACTGTTTGCTAGTATCCCCAACCACATTCCTAACACAAGTGCAGCTGCAAAGGGCTTTGGGAAAACTCAGGAAAAATAAATAAATAACAGATCTCTCCCTGCTGAAGCGCACATAAATGCCAAGTACTTGTCAGAGGACGCAGGAATTGTTTGTTTGAACCTCTTCAAAGCCACAAGGAAAAAGAAAGAGAGCTGAGAACAGAGATCAAGGCTTGCCTCTGTCCCACCCGGCTCATCTGCTACTTCAGGACAGCTCTGAGCCACTAACTCAGTGGCCACTAACTAACTGCACATTGGCATTTTTCAAAGTGTGCTGAAAGCTAAGTAACCTAATCAGAGCTGGAGAAATCGTAGGTGCTCAATATCTCTGGGTAATTTTTTCCATTCTGAAGTGAACACACAAAACCAAATAAATTGGAAATAATCTTACCACAAAAAGAAAGACCTAGATGATGCATTGACAGAGAGACATTTAAGAACTTTCTACCCACGCGGGCCCTCACAATGTCACAAAGCCAGAATTACTTGCTTTATGTTTAGCTCTATGATTGAAATACCTTGGTCAGGGTCTACCACACTGAGGAAACCAGAACATGGCCACCTGCTGGTCTCTCCATCTCCTGTACACACAAGTGAAGGAGAAGGTGCGTGCGTGCTGGCACACAAATGTGATGTGTGCTGATGACCAAGAACAAGGAAGCTGCACACCCTCCTGACTGGCGCGTGAAGTTGACTCACACTTCAGAGAAATGGGCCCTTAGGTGCAGTCCAGCTCCTTGCTTCCTTCAGCCTCAGCAAGACAGGAGCAGTAGTGTCCTTCACACTTACACACAGATATAAGCATATATGCACATGCACACACACATATGTGGGTATATACATATGTAACTGTAGGCACATCTGAACATGTGTATGAACACACATGTGTGCATGAGTTGTGTTGTGCATGTATGTAAATATATGGGGGTAGGATGTGTGTGTGGACATGCCTATACATGTGTGTGCAGAGGTACGTGTGCAAACATGTGGGCCACGTGTGTGGCATGAGTGTGTGCGTGTTACACGCGTTTTCACTACTACACATACCCATCCATGTACAGGCATGTGTGCACATGTATGTGTGCTTACCTACATGTATGTAAACACATGCACATAAACACATGCAAACAAGCCACGATTCCCAGGCTGGGCTGCCTCCTAAAGGCTCCAGAGGAGAACCTTTATTTATTGCTCTTTGTTTATGCAAGTACATATATGTGTGAGGGGATGAGCACGTGTGTATGCATGCTTCTGTGGGTATGTGTGCATGTACATACATGTCACTAGCCTTCAGGATGTTCTACCAGCTGGTCACTAATGCTCATCAAGGAGGCTCCTAGGTTGCTCAGGGCCAGAAGCACAAGTGTACACTCCGTGTATTCCAAACTAAACTAGAGGCCATGTCTCTGCAGAAGTATGAAGGTTATCTGGGACTCTCCTTTCCCAACTCTCCAGCTCTCAAGATCAAGGGTCTTCCATAGTTTCAATAAGCCATTCAAATTCTGACTCTCAAAAAGGCCTTGCAAAGGACAGTCAAATTTCCTCTCCTTAGCAAGAGTGCACATTCTGGCATGAAACTCAAATTCACATCTCTACAAGTTATGTCCTCTCAAAGCCCCAGCCTCTGGAGCAGGATGCAGGGAGAGTGAGGCAGGATTAATGTGTGTGGGGAGTTTAGCACAGGGCCTGCTATGGAGCCTGCTGAATATCACTGCTGGAGGAAGGGAAGTCAACATTGTGGCCTAGTCCTGAGTTTCCTGTGTCTGTACTAAAGCTAGTCTACATGGTGGATATTGTTCTTGTGCCATTTTTAGCAGTAGCAGCAGACTGTAGAGGTTAGTTTGCCCAACTCTACAGGCAAGTGGTACAATTGGGAGGAAACTTAGGAAGGGTGGCCCCAGGGCTTACGTTATGAGTCACTGCCATACTTTTAATCTGTATGATTAAATATATTGAATTCATTAAAAAGAAACGCTAACACTAGTGTTTTCCTTGAGCAATGATAGGCCCAGTTTTTGCCTGGCCTCAAAGAAGTACCTGGGCAAGCCCTTGCCCCCATCCAGCTCTCTGGCTCTCCCACAATGCCTCTGCCCAAGAAAGGTTGAGAACAAGGGGTTTCCCAGAGGAATGTGGAGGTGCAATTGGCAGAGAGCATGCTCTGAGGGCACAAGTAAGATGAACTCAGAGCACAGCCCCTGGGTATCAAGGGGCTGAAGACTCACCCCAGAGACATGACACACATGTGTTTCTGGCCCTGAGCCACCCAGGAGCTGCAGACACAAATGCTCTTTGATGAGCATTAGTGACCAGCTGGTGGAACACCCTGAATGCTAGTGACATGTGTGTCCATGCACACATACCCACAGAAGCATGCATACACACATGCTCATACCCTCACACATGTGCACTTGTAAAAACACAGAGCAAGCAGGAGAAAACTAGATCCATCTCCCTAAAAGACATGAAGTGAAGAGCAACATATACAAGGCAAACTAAAACCATCTTTCCTTCCCTTTAGCAACTCCGTTCAAAATGATCACACAAACCTTCTCTATAACTGGCCATGAGAGCTGGTGGCGGTGTGTTCACTTAAACCTGGAAAGGACATCTACTATCAGCTGAGTGTACAAGACAATTTCAACAGGCCACCAGAAATCTTCCAAATCTAAACAGGTAACGCAGATGCCATTTTTATTCAGCTATCTTTGGACTGGATGGTCTTTTCCTCTCCCCTCACCCCAGTAGCAGTGGATCAAGTAGACAGACTGATTGAATGTACACAACGCTACTGGAGTCTCATTTTGTCTCCTCTGCCCGGCACCACCAATGATAAGAAATATCAGTGTGCGCGCCAAGGAGTCTGAGAGCACAGGGAAGCGGAAGGGGTATAATGTGAAAACAGTCTGTGGCTGGCTACTGGGGAACCTTCTTTCCTGCCCCTGTTTCCCAACTCCGTTGATCAACTGATGATTGATACACAGCACAGCAGAGAACAGGTACTGGGAGCAGAGCAGTTCAGTGCAACTTCAGCTCCACCACACAACTACCTACGTGACTGCAGCTGACTTCCTTTAGATCCTTGAGCTTGGTTTTCTTTTTGGTAAATGGAGATAATAGCTGCACCTAAGGCTCTTGTCATGAGATATAAAGTCTCAGCACACTGCATGGCATCGACAGCAGGCCCTCCAACAACATGACCATTCCCAGCGTTGACATTCAGCAGTGTCTTTCTACTGTTGATGAGAAAACAATCCCAGCTGACATGGAAGGAAGCATTATTCAAGAATCTGCTTTTGTTCTACATCATTTCAAGTCACAGTTATGTAAGGACTTACTGCATTAGTGCCCCTTAGAAACAGTACCTGAGGTCTATTACATTGGAAGTACATGCTTGGCTTTGGTGGGGGAATCCCCAAAGAACTGAACAGTAAGCATTCCCACTCATGACTCACCACCCCACACGCAAAGGAATCTATTCCTGGCCACTCGTGCACGTCCCACCCACCATCATCCTGGCTCCTCCTCTAAACTGGATGGTCCTCAAGGCAAGAGTTTTCTTTTAGGGGTTTCATCTTGTTGGCCTTCCATTTCCCCCAACACTGCTACAAAATCACGAAGAGAGCCAACACTGGCTGCATATTAGCTGAATAAAACTGAGACCAGCAAAAGCAGGGCCTGAATTTCTGGTGGAAGTGCCCAGGAGGGAAAGATCACCTTTCTCTGATGTACCTGCACGGGGGCAGGACAATCAACACTGAAGACAGAGGAGCCACATGGACAGCTTGGCCTTGGAGAACAGGCTGAATTTAGTGAGACTGAGGGGGGAAGCCAGGCCCATCCTCCATGGCCTAAATCCCTGCCTCTTCTGCCTTCAATTTACAAAGCAATACAGGTACATGGATATAAGAGAAGTGGGGAGGGGGGTCGGGGCATCTGGAGGCAAACTCCTTTTTCTCTGAAGAGCCCAGAGTCCTATCAGAGGGAGTTCATATCAGCTATCTTTCTAAAACGTTTTTACTTCAGAAAGAAAGGTTCTTCCACCCCACCCATTCATTGAGAAGGCCTTCCTGATTAAAAAAAAAAAAAAAAGAATAAATAATATGGTTAAGAAGCCTCAGATTCATTCCGGACCCTTCAGTACCCGTGAAAGAAATAGGCAAATTGGACAGAAATCAAAGAAAGGAAGTCACAAGGATTAAAGCTGGTAGCAGCAGGGGCCACTTATAAGGATTCCCGCAGCACCAGCCGGGAATCAGCCCAGAGCAGGGATGACAAAAAGGGCCAGGGATCAAATACGCTCCTGGAGCAAGGGTGGAGGCAGAAGGATGAAGGGAAAGTGTGAGCGGGGTCAGCAGAGGGGTAGAGCGGAGAGGGAGGGGATGTAATTACAGAAAGGAAAACCTGGCTTGAAGATCTGGGTTGGCTCCTTGGCACGGCTGGGCAGGGCAGTGTCCCCAGGGAGGAGGTAGAAGCCCAGGGGCTTGGGGTGTGCCCAGCCAGCCAGCAAGAGCCCCAAAAGAAAGAGCAAGGGACAATCTGCATGTGCAGGGGGGTGGGGCAGTGACCTCGCAGGCCCACAGCTCACACTTCAATGTCACATCGAGAGGCATTTCATCAGGCCCCCACTGGAGACAGCCCAAAGCACACCCCCACACACATGCCTCGTGGCCATTGTGCCTTCTCAACACGCCACTCAAGAAACATCACCATTCACTTCAAGAGACCCCTCGGGGGCTCCTGGCTGCCTGCAGGAGCCCTGAGAAGAACATCTGGCCATGACCCCGGCATGACCACACTTTAAGACAAAACAGAGCTCCTTTAAAGGAGGGTTTTCACTCTGACTCAAGGGCTTTCTCTTTGCTCCTGGAACTGGCAGGCCCTTCTCATGTTTTCTTTGAGAGCCTTTCCAATTCAAAAGACTCAGGTTTCCCTTCTATGGGATCCTGAACAGCCAATACAAAACAGTGATATTTTAATAAAGCCACCTAATTGCTCAAAGGCTCACCCTTCCCTTTCACAGGAGAGTCCTAACAGGGAGTGGGTGAGTGCTCCAAAGGACCTAGGCAGCCTCCTCTCCCTTTATCACCACCTTCCCCTCCCCTCCTCTCCAGGCTTCTGTGCCTACTAGTGTGTCCCTAAAGAGCTGGATTCCTCCTCCAGGACTCATCTCCTCTATCCCAAATGCTCTTCTGTTCTCTGTCTTCCTGACTGTATTCATCTGCTTGGCTGCCCTAACAAAACCCTACACACCAAGTGTCTAAAACAATACAAGTTCACTTCTCACAGTTCTGCAAGCTGGAAAGTCCAAGATGGAGGGAACTGTGTGGTTGGTTTCTGGTGATACAGACTGACTGGCTGTCTTATGCTTACCTGCTCTTGAGGGGGTAGAGGGTAGGGAGGAGAGAGCTCAAGAGATCTGGTTTCTCTTCCTTTTCTCATAAGGTCACTAATCCCACGGTGGGGGCTCTACCTCTCATGCTCTTCCTGCAGACCTAGCCCTAAAGGTTTGCTTCAGGAAGTCTTTCCTGCCTTGCCAAAGACTGGGCCAGAACACCTCCATCAGCACCAGGGCATCCACCCTAGACTCAGCACGCTGTATCATTTAATACAGTATGTCTGACTTGCCCACCAGTGCCAGAAGGACAAGAATATGTCCATCTTACTCTTTGCTGTAAATAGCTGGAGTCCTGACTTCCAACTATTCCTTTCTGCAAGAAATGAATCAATAAAGGGCTCCCCACAGACCCTTGCATACCTGTGTGGTTAGCGTGTATAGGACAAGGGCTGGCTCTTCTGGAAGATGTAAATAAGCACTAGATATTACCCCTCAAAGATTTAGAAACTGGTCACAGAAAGAAGATACCTAATGACTGAGACCCCAAAGTATAAAAATTTGGTGCTATGAGAATTCTGAGCCAGGCATGCACTGCCAGATGGGGTGGAGGAAAGGGATCTGGGAAGAGTTCTGGAAAAAGATGGTAGAATATGAGCAATGAAGATGATGCTAGGAAGGGAGCATGTCAGACAGAGAGAGTAGAACAAGCAAAGGCACAAAAGCTGGAAATCTCCAACACCCGTGGCTCAGTAATAGAATTAAGTTGAAATTCTATCGTGGGGGTGTTATGTTGCTCACAACGTACCTTGAGCGCAAAGCTTTGACTTTATCGCATACATACAGGATACTCAGACTTTGCTTCATGGATGACTTGATAGGACATAGGCCTAGGAGGAAGCCTTATCTTCTACTTTTTAAGCACCCAAATGGTGAGCACTCAGTATTCTCGGAGGATCAGCTGCAGCTGATTCCCTGAGACGGGAAGTGTGGGGGAAAGGCTGCCAAGTGACTAGACTTCTTGGATCATTCTTGGGGAGATGGAGAGGACAAGCTGTTCATAAAGAGGGCACTCAACATCCAGCCTTCTTTCAGGATGTGAGGGGAATCAGGCTTTTCCCACACAGCTAGTCTTCTGTTCCCCACTGGTCAAACAGAGGATGGACAACATGTGGGATGAATTCCCCAGGGAAGGGCTGCTTTCCTATGAACACCCCTGGTGTAAAGCCACACCAGATGAAAGAGAGTTGAATTCAGTTATTACTATTATAATCATTATTGTTATTACCTTTGGGCAGGAGACAGCTCCTGACAGTTTTTGTGACAAGATCTGTCTGACTGAAAATGTCAGCCAACTTGCCCATCATGTGAGGGGCACTCCTAGCTTCCAGAAAAGGAGAAGAATTTCCTTTCCTTTTTTACTGAGAAAACACTGCATTCTAACATTATCTAAGTTCCAGGTGCATCACTGAGAAGCAACATATGCAGATACTACCTGAAGTTCATCACTAACCATTTGAAGTTCACAAGGCTGCAATTTTGGCTCTTCTGCGGCAAATCAGACAATGGAACACAAAGCCTAATAATACTTTGAGTCTCCGCGGGACATGCTTTCACCGTACCTCTGTCCTCTTCCTCCTACAGTCAAGCTTGCACATATACTAGATGCTACATTTGCTCACAACTGGGTATACAAAAACATGTATACATATATCATCGAGATTTCCTGAATTATCCAAATGCAGTTACTCCTTCCAAGAATCCAAAGATATGCCAAGTGCTGCCTGACTGCAAAGTCTCCTACTAAGATTTTTTTAGTGCATTTGAAGAAACAGAAAATTACATGATCATTCAAAAAAGATGCATTTTATAAGTATGGACTATCTTTTTATCACCCATATTGAAAGCAAGGAAAGAAGTGGTCATACACAGGTCCTTTGGGAGAGTGCTCTGAGAAACTGTGCCCCATAAAACGCTTTCTCCTAGTTGCAGAACAGGAATGCCTGGATCACACCATATTCTGCACTGGTCACTGTATTTATATATCTGGCAGAGACAAGCAACAGCAATCATGAAGTCAGGAACTTTCACGTTGCCAAGGGTCCTGGCTCTGAAACCAAACCGTATGTGCTGAAATCCTGTCTACACCACAGGCCAGTCTTGCAACCAAGGACAAGCCACTTCACTACTTTAACACTCAGGGACTTCATGTATAAAATGGGCAACACCAACCATGCCATAGGGGAGAGTACCCCTGATCAGGTCCAAATCCCTACAGAAAAGCATCTGAACAGAAAAGGACCCTCGCAGAATGGAATGCAAAACCCACCGAACTTCTAGAATCAATCTGACTTCTGGAATCACAGAAACAAGTGAGGTTTACATAAAGTAGGCTATGCCTATTCTAAGTCATAGCTGGTATGCCTCAGAACAACGAGAGCTACCGCCGAGAACTCCGTTGAAATGGGAAGCAGAAAAGGAGAGCAGAATAAGGTCTGGAATGGAGGTAGTTAGGGAAGGCAGCACCGGGATAGTCTGTACAGTCCAGGTGCACTAATCAGGATCAATAAAATCGCATAGAACCTCTTCTCTTGTGATCTATAAAAAATAAGAGGCTGGGCAGAATCAGTGATGGAAAACACCTGTCGCCACTCCTCCTCCTTCCCATGCAGAAGCACGGTCACCACGTTATGAGCTCAGCCGCTAGCTGTGGTCCAGAAGAAATAGGAGAGACCAAAACTACTTTCAAGTTTGCAGTTACACATTTCCTTTCTAATCTCTGCCATGGCAATACACAACTCTGCAAATAGTCTGAAAGTTTTCTCTAAATAACTAGCTTGTCCTTATTCCATTAAAGTTCAACCTTTGCCAGCAAAGCACTTGTTCTCTCTACATTTTTCTCCAAGGCTGTAGCACACACAATGTCAGTATATACTGAAGAACTGCTCACGAACCCTAAAGGAAATAAGTCCTTCATTACTCGAGGGTGGGTGCACTGCATAAAGATGAACTTGCCCAGAGCCTAGAGTGAGTCAACTCTGGGGAAGGGACATTCCAGTTTCTTCTGTGTTGGGGTGGATGGGAAATAGGAGGGTAGTGCAGCATGGTATAAAAACAGCACCAGCATACTCCCTGTGCGCAGCCCTCACAGCCTTCTTTACGAAGAGTGAGTCGAGTCCTCGCACATCTGAGATGTCGGGGAGGCCTGAGAGCTTCTGCAGAGCCAGAGGCTGGAAAGCTGGCTTATTAGAATATAGACATGGAGCAACAAAGTCCTCCACCAGAAGAAAGTACATTCCAACAATTTTCTTTAAAGTATGCCAAATGAGCAGGGATCACACAAATATACTGAAGGGCCCAGGCTGCTTAAAATGGCTCTCAAAAAATGTACATCTGAGATTACTTCTTGGGTATGTTATTTTTATCTACTCCATTGGGATTAAGCATGGCCCAGAACCCCAGCTCAAAACGAAAGAGCCAGTGTTCCACAACCCCCCCCCCCCCGCTCTTTTCCTTTGTGTCCATCAGTGCACACCAGAAATCTGATTGTAGGATGCCCCTGACATAAAGAAAGCAGGGGGAGGCAGGACTGAGCTCTGCCCAAATCAGTGGACGCTACATGGCTTCCTTCAGCCCCCAGCCCTGCTGGGCACTCTGCCTTTGCCTGACATGTGACATTCTTGTCTTCATGGACAGAGAAGCCAACTCTTGATGGTTATCTACATCAGCAAATGTCATGTCTGAATATGCTTCCGGCGCACCTACCTCCCCACTCCATTTCCTGCCTCTTGCCCCTCAGTTTATTTTAACTACACAGTGCAGCTGGTCAAATATTTTCTGGAAATGCCAGGGGATCTGTAGGCCCCTCCTTCTTTATGCTACCCATTTGTGCTTTCACCTGCGGGAGCGGAAGAAGAGTAACTTCCTTCTCACACATGCCTTTTCCTGCTCGCCTAATCTTCCTAGACAATGCCTTTACCATTTACATGGATGACTATTAATATCCTATATCCTAATCCATAATCACTTATCTCCTACTGCTCCACCAACGCACTTGGGCAGATATAGCTGGTGATATCACTGTAGTTCCTGCACCAGGAGCATGTACCCACTCATCATTCTTGTTCTTTTAAAATACTGTCATCAGGAAAAGGACCAATCATAATATGAAACAATATTTAGGCTGCTCCTGGACAGAACACCCCAAATACAATCACTTGGTAGGAGATTAAAAAGTGACCCATTTCCAATCTAGACACATCCAGTTGACCCAACTATGACTTGGGTGCAGATGTCCAAATATGCCTCTCTCAACAAATACGAGCCTTCCTGTACTGTATGTGTTCAATAAATGTCACTGGAGGGGAGCCCAGTCAAACTCAAATGCACGCTATCCATACTGAACCGGACTCTAAGGCTCCAGCTGGCAAATGTTGAGTCTTCGTTCCCTCATTCACACTGAGAACAAATCCTCTTCTGCCAGGCACCATTCCCTGCTCAATCCAAACCTCCAGGAAGAAGGGCTCCTGTGTTCACACAGTTTGTAAGTCAGGCTCCCCACAGCAGTATTTTCTACTTGACAGATTCATGTTGTATCACTTTTAAGCAATTCCCAGTGGTGTATGGTGAAGCCTGTTCACAGATGTTTCCCTAATACTGCTAAGTAAAATGAAAGGTTTCAGGCTAGCTTCCACAGAGGCGGTAGGCTAAGGACAAATGTATTGCTAGTTTCTGTCTCCTGGCCCAGAGATCTCTAATTAACACACAGGATTCTTGGTATTCCTGCCTTCTTCCTCAAGATGTTGTTCACTTCAAGACTTGGGAATTTTGGTTTTATCTAACCATTGCACTCATTAAGGCTCAGTGAATGTGCTCAAGAGATAGTGCTTGAGAGGATGTAGACCCAGAGTCCATCACCAATGAGCACCAGTAACCCATTCTTCCTGCAGATGGCCACCTCCCAGCGAGACCAGGGTGCCTGCAAAGGTTGCACTAGAGGAACCAGGTTCTTCCTCGTGACGCCTGCTGGAATCTAGCCTGCATGGAACTAAAAGGAGCTTCTCATATAAAAAGTATGACCCAGTGTCTTACAAGGAAGACATCACTTTGTGTGTTATTTTGAGGTCTAAAACACAAATACAAGCAGCAGAGGCATGTCCCCAGCGGCGGGGTGATAGACTTCAGATATGACAGTGTATAGAGTAAATGTGGTGCAGTGTACCCAAAAGTCAGGCTTTCCTGACCAGGCTGAACCAAGGTCACTCCCCTCAAAACCCCCCTCTCCTCCTACCCAGGGAGGAGGGCCAGGGTACTGAGCTCCAGCTGGTGGAAATGAATAGCAGCCCTGTGCTATGAGAACTTCTGGCTTTTTAAGAGAAGATGGAGAGTTTGTATTTCACTCTCCCATTTTTTTAAACATTAGTTCAAATTCCAAAACAGAGATATTTGAGGAACAACACTCACCATGGGTGGGACCCATGCTGACACTTTGCAAGCCCTGTGTCACAGTCCACTTGGTGCTGAATCATACTTTGTTCCTACATTATTGCACCTTTCACTTCGCTGACCATCACCCCCCCCCCCAATTGACGATGACATGGACCCTGATACACTTTGGTCTGGATGGGCTGGGAGTGCCAGGCGTTGACTGGACAGGGATTCTAGGATATGCTGCTGCTGAAGAGCTGACTCAACTTTCCCCAAAGGGCAATGCCAAGGGTTACAAGAGCACTGAGTGGAGCTGAATGAGTGCTTCTCTCTCTCCACTGCATCCTTACCCCTTCCTGGCAGGGGCGCATTCACCAGCAGTGACTGCTCATTTAATTGCTAAGTATTTCTGCAGTACAGTAAAATCCATCATGTACCAGATGTGGGAGTCTGCTAATTCCCCATGTCTCTGACAACACAAAAATGCAATGGAGTCTTCTTCCCGCCAACATGCATTCAGAAGTGCCATTGATAGTAAAGGGAGTCAAATGCAAAACATGGGTAAGTAGGCCTTAGAGCATGAAATACATTCTCAACCACAAGGACAAGCTGCCACACAGCTCGCTGCCTTGACTAAATTAGGGACTGGGGTGTCTCTGATTGGGACCACAATGGTGATAATGGCAAAGAAAAAAGTAAAAGCCATTTCCAGGTCCCTGCTTCTCTACTACCAAAACTTTCTCTGACTTACAGGTTGCAGACAATGAGGAGCTTTGAAGCTTGGAAAGAGAGCAGAGCCTCAGAAAGATGCAAACTCCCAGGCTTGCAGGGGAATTAATGAAACACAAGCAAGCTCTTCAACAGAGCTGCCCTTTCGTCATCCCACCCACTAAAAGACACTGTTAAAAACCCGCCAGCTTTTATTAGCAGAAACAAATGGAGTCGACTACCAGCACTCAGGAGTTTTTCATCCCGAAAGTCCAGGATGGTTTTGGCATAATAAAGGTCAGATCTCCTAACCACCACAATGTTCACAGAGCAACCTGAGCTGCAGGCGAGGGCCGGCTGGCTTCTCAGTGTCCCCCTGTAGAAGGTGTTGCCGATTAAACGATCACATTTCAAAGGGTTCCTTACAGTAAATAGGAAAGAAAGGAAAAAAGAGATCCAGGGCCTTTTGTTAGTCAAAAAGCTAGGGAAAGGCGATAATTAACCCATTTTTGTAGAGAAATCATTTGGACAGAAGTCAAGGGATTTACCACCCTGTCAATTGTTGAGTCTAGATAAGCACATTATATTCCCCTGCACAAAGGGGCACCGAGCTGCTGAATGGAAAGTAGGCCACTACTACTTCACCTCACAGCTGAAAAGGGACTTTTTTTTGTCCTCCTAATGCGGTGATGGACTAAAGGACTCCCCCCACCTCCTCACACTAAAAACATAACTTCAGAGCCTGGCTTTTGCATTTTGTTAAATATTCAAAGGTATTGTGCAATTAGCATGTCATTAATGAATAATTAATTACAGCTAAAGCAGCCTTCAGATTTTTGCAGCTAAATTATTTAAACTGCAAATAGAACAATACAACGCAAGGCGCTCTCTGGGCGTTTTGTTACGGCATTATTTGAAAGGAACAGCAATATTACTTTTCATTAGTTGCAAGAATTATGTGCAACAAAAGCTGTTTTCATTTTTTTCTTACCTAAAAGTTACTTCATGTGCCCTAAAAGGGAAAATTAATTCAATTCAGATTTGATTTCCTAAGAATTAATTAGCTGCAAGTGTCTGAGAACTGTGGTCAGGGCTTTAGCTATCCATACTTTAAGAGGGGAAAGTAACAATTTAAACCCATCCTTTAAAAGGACTCCTGAATAAAAAGTACCCTTTACTAGATAATCTGCTTACCACTTCTGAAAGCAGAAAACCCTTTAAAAAATCTTCATTTTTGAAGCCAGCAAATGTTGTTACCAAGTTACCCCCAGCAAATAGTCAAGAGCTAAGTAGGAAGTAATATGTTGCTACTTGCAGACACAGCTCGCTAGTAAGACATGCTTATATTTATAAGCTGCACATCTGGGATCAGTTGACTTACCCATCTGCTGACTACACCAGTAAACAGTATGTCTGGGCCCGTCAAATCCTTGCATCCATCACAAATTCCTGCTTTAATTGTGTGTTTACGTGGCAAACCTCTGCTTAAGTATATTTTAAGACTGCTCTAAGCAGTTGTAATTGCTCCTTTCTTCTTCATATTAGTTTTAACACGTTTTATTTACCATTATGACAGACGTGATTTTGCAGCCCCAGAGATAAATAAATGCCAGAGGTCATCCCACGGAGAAAAGGCGGAGCCAAAGTTTTAACCTGTCCGGCCTGAGGAACTTTTTGCACATAAGTCAGTGCCCTGAGGCACTGGGTCAAATCTAGGTAAGGCCAGCATTCTCCTGAACTCAGAAAATGGTTCTTTATACAGGCGCTGTTTGAGGAAAAGGCAGCAGAAAAGGAAGACTTGGGGAGATGGGTCCCATCACAGTTTCCCAGGGATGGCCTTCTTTTTCCTGAACTAGGGGACTACTGGTCTGCAAACAGAGAGTGGGGTCTCTATAGCTTGAGGGGTGGGGAGTGACTGCTTCCAAAGCAATGCAAGAATGGACGAGCCAATGGCAGGGGGCTAGAAGTGGCCAGGAGCCCAGAAGCTCAAAGCAAGTGTAGTCTCTGGATTTTTAACCCAGGTTCCATAAGCTGAGTTTCAGAAGCATGCTGACAACACAGGTTTCAAAAAACAAAAACTTTAAAGCACCTTCCATAATTAGGAAAAAAAATAAGCACAGTGCTTTGCACAAAAGGGGGAATTTGACTGTATTTTTCCCAACTTGCCTTTTACATGTGTATGTATAGCAGGATGTCAAACTTCACACAACCTGTTACTTGTTGGGTTTGGGGAACTGAAAGTGCCCTGTGCCTGTGTATTATTGTGCTGATGCAAATAGTTAAGTTTTCTGTGCAATTAACCATCATTTTCTCAAGGGATCCTTGTAAGCCGCTTTCAGTTTCTAGCCTCTCAGTAAGTAGTGACATCCATGCAGAGTGAGAAAGGCAGGGTGGGGGCTGCACGCCCAAGACCCAGCTCTAGCTACAGTCACTGTGGCACTGTCTAGCCAAATGACAGTATGGCAGGATGCAGTTTACTCAGGCCAAGGAAGCCGAGCTTGTCAAAGACAAAATCCAAATGGGCCTGCCACGGTGCCAAATGTTCTCACAGGCCTTGCAAACACATAATCCAGACAAACTGAATTAAATTGCAACCAGTTTATAATTAATTTGCTTTTGAAAGTCATGCCATGAGAACAAATGTGCCATCCATTTGCAATGAATTGTTCTTAGGGACACCCCTACTTAATAATGCCTCTGCAGGCAATCGCAGCACCCACTGGTAGTGGCTGCCAAATAAGAAGGTGGTAAGAAGGGGAACAATTGCCAGGAAGCTTAATGGTGCTGTCAGCCTTATGGATCTGGAAGCAGGATGGTAGGTGGTGTGGTGCCGTGGGGTCCTTGACCACCGACGCTACTTCACTCTGCCTGAGCTGCTGATATTAGACATACAGTCCTCTCCATGAGGCACTACCCTTGCTAGATGCCATCTTTTAAGGACACATCCTCAGGGGGAGTGTAAAACTAGTAGGCGACCTAGGCAGGAAAGCGCCATAAGAATTGACTTCTCAGATCATGTTTCCTGGGACTTCAGGAGTCAAGCAATGCCGAGGCCCAAGCAGATGGGACAAGGAAACTGACATAATGTAAATGGGGAAACAGTCCTGAAACTTCACAGGGAATACGATATACCAAGCATGTTTTTTATTCCCTATAATCCCTTTAGGGGCTGGCGGGGAGGGAAGGGATTTACAAAAGGACAGAGGGGAAGAGGTAAGTATCCAGCGTTGGGCCTTTTAACTGAACATGTAGTGCGGCAGGATTCTAACCCAGAGCTAACTAGAGAGCCTGAACACACCGCTTCTCCTGTTGTCAAAAGTAAGAGCTCACTAGATCTTTTTCCGTGGCAAAGAAGTGGGGGTGGGTGGAGGTGGGGTAGGGGTGAGATTTAAACAGCCTGACTGCTGTTTTAAAACCAGCTAGAATTCCACCCCATCAGATGGGCTTAGGGAGGCCATCTGAGATCACTTGCAGACCTTTCTACTTCCAGGCAGAGTTCTCACTCAACTCCATATGCTTCCCTTACCAGCCCACCTCCTTTCTGGCCCAAAATGGTCTGTTACTGGCTACTGCTGTTTTACGTCAGCTTATGGACTAAATTATGTTTGGCTGCTTCCAAAACTCAGATGAATCCTCAAGGAGTGCGAGTGTGTCACCTTAAGAAGAGTTGTAAGTCGGTGCTGCAGGCTTCACAAGCTGCTATGAGGAAGAGACGCTCTGACAACCAGCTTAGCCACGGCACTGTGAAGAAGAAGAATGGCAGTCCCGGTGGTCATTCATTCATGCGCGCAACAAATATGTTACAAGGGCCTTCTCAAATGTGCCAGACCCTGCGTTCAGTTAATTAAGACATATACGTGTGGTGTGTGTGTGTGTCTGTCTGTGTTAACGTTTAGAAGCTGCCCAAGGTCACAGAGATGACCGATAACGAAGTCCAGGTCTGAGCCGAGCAGGACTGAAGCACATATGCTCAGTCCATCCACAACACTTACCTGCCCAGGAAGCTGCCACCTGGAGGGAGGAACAGCGGCATGTCACAGGCCTCCTGGCTCAAGTGCTACGCTGCATTTTCCTTTCACTGGCATGCAGCCTACAGGTCTCTGAGTGTATTTCACCAAGAGGAGATAAGAACCTCCCCCTCAACACAGACACCTATATTCCCAAAAGGAAGAGAAATGAGCACAAAGTTCAGGAGGCTTTTCACTGCTGGGGTGCACAATTTCAGAATATATCTTGAAATGTGCACACAGGCACACACCCACCCACTCACACACTCCAGAAACTCCATCCACAACAATTACCGAAAATTTTTGTTTCAAATCATGACCTTAGGGCATCCCCAAGTTATTTTCCAGTATCCAAATAATGATCGATGATTCTTAGCAATACAAAACTTTCTAAAGGAAAAAAAGAAACACAAAAGCCAGAGACCGGGTTGCAGCAGAATCCACAAGAATGGAGTGTCGTTGTTGAGGGGCCTCCAGTGCCATCCTGGTGACCCTGCACTGGCCTGCACATGAGGAATAGCAGTTTCTCCCAACCACTGTGTGAGCACCCGGGGCCATGCATGCTCCTGCTGAGGGCTCTGCCTGTAGCGTGTCATTTACTCTTTGCAAGCCCCCTGTGGGATGCGGATTATCCCTCTTTCACAGATGGGAAAACTGAGGCTTTGTAAGAAAAAACCTTGCATCAATAGCCACTCAAACCGCAGGAAAAGTATGAGGTATTGCAACATTAAGCACTGTGGAGGAGGCAAGAAAGTATGAGCTATTGATCCTTGCCTTCAATAATCAGGAATTCTATTGTAAATATCAGGACACACAAGAAAAGTGCTAAGCCCAACCTCACTCGGAAGTCCCCGGAGGAGCAGAAGCCAGTCTATCTTGTCACAAATGGGGTTCCCAGGGCTTGGCACCATACCTGGTCTATAGGACTTGCTGTAAAAACAATTGATATATGTACAAAAGAGTGTCAAGCGAGTATTTTAGAATGCTCAGAACCTGTTTTCTCCCATGCATTTGGATTAAAGAAATTAAAGAAAAGGGGTCAAAAAGGGGCCTCAACTTTTCAACTAGAATTTCAAGCTCAAGGCAGCACAGGCTGAGCCCCACTGGACGGCATGCATCTCTTATTGTCCCCCAAATGGGGACACCAGCAGGCCAGAGGGTTGACTGTGAAGAACTCCATTTCTCTTTTACCACGTTCTGCCATGGACGGCAGCTCTGCCAAACATTTCAAACTTTCCTAAGAGCCAAACAATATACTGTAAGGGAAGTGACTGGCGAACAGCCATCACCTCTGATGCAGAAAAATACCAAATACCACTGGCCTGAGACACCTTCTAGAAGACCCTCAAAGATGAGGCAGGAGTCTTAACCCATCTGATTCCTCCCCATTCCCCTTCTCTGAGAATATCTTTTACACCCGGCTTCAAGGGAAAGGTGGGAAAAGCAAAGAAAAAGGCAACCTGCCTGAAATGAAAAATTTCAATCTTGCCTTTGTAAAAATCCTCCAAGCCCAGGCTGGCTACCCCTCCCCCTTTATCCTCTGCCGTGTTTCCCTGCAAAAGGGTCAGAGGCTGCTGGAATACATTCTTGGGCTGTATTGAGAGGGACATCTGACAAAGCTCCATGTGTCCTAACTTGGGGGAATTTAAATGACAAGCTGGCTTTCTAAGTAAGGGATCCTCTTTTACAATAGAACAGCATGGTTGCTTGTGGCAGAGGGGAAGAAGAAGAATCAAAGTTTTCTTCAAATCCCCAGCGGTGCCATTGACCTGTCAGAAGGCAGTGACCCACTCCTGCTAATCCATGCAAATCAGATGCCTCCAATTTGTGAGGCTGAGAGGACAGCCCCACCTTGAAATTCAGGAAGAAGCTTTCCAGTGAGGTTCCTATCAGAGAGTTCAGATCACCTCTCTTTTTTTCTTCTTCAAAAACATGATGACAGCTGACTTCCTTCCTGCTTTGCCCTTGCTCGGGGAGGGAGAACTGTCTCCGATGGCGCCCTGATTAGCATCAAGGCAAAAGCAGCAAGTTCTCCATACACGGAGGCCATGCCCTACCTTACAGGCCTGTTGCTCCCAGGATTCTGCCCCCACAGACAGGTTAATACGCATGCACGGTACACTGCTATTATTGCTTTGCTAGCAGTCACCCCATCATTTTTATAAACTGGTGGTCAAGGCCTGGAGTTCCTGGAACAAGCTTCAAATCTATAGGAGGGGATCTTATCAAAGAGAAATACTGTTTCAAAATGAAACATCACCCCTCTCCTACCAGGTTGAAAGCCATGTGCCATTCAAATATTAAACCACTAGTAACTTAAAGTCGAAACATTTAGAAACAGGAAATGAAGGCTGGGATTTTGATATCAACAAACTGACCTCCTTGATCCCACGTGGCTCAAGTTGGGCAGAAGTCATTTTGTGTATGTCATTCAATACAATGGAAAGGGCCAGAACTCTTGTGATTCATACCAAGGTCATCGGAGGAGGAGGACGGGTCGTATAAAGGACCTCGGTACATTTTCATATTTTGAAACGTGAAAATTACTTAATGACTCCTGAAAACAACATATATAAGGAAAAGGTAAAAGTAGGAACCACTTTGCCAGTACTTTAGGAAAATATTACTCCCCACACCAAGAAAGGATACTTCAGGATAAAGAGACTTGGATAAAGGGAGAGACGAGAGAGAAGGGGGAGAGGGAGAGAGAGAATGCAAGAGTGAGTGAGCCTGAACTCTCAGTATATAGATATTAAGGTGAGAAGACGCAATAGTATATGCATCAACTTCAGCAGACTAATACAATTTTACTCAATACCCTAAAGTAACTCTTCAACCAAATGAAAGGGTGTGACAAGATTAAAACATTCTATAGTTACAGATATTAAAATTATCCACTAACAGTAATGTAATAGAGACATCTCCCTAAGCAGAGATGTTCCCTTCCCCGCTTAACAGGGGACCAAAATGAGCAGCCAGGTGAAGCTCTAAGACAGAGATGCGAGGGGGCACAGGGAGAGGACACACAGGCAGATGAATGGAGCAGGGCGTGCCTGCTCCTCAGCTGTGGGCTTGCACCAGGGCTGGGGGACATGGAAGGAGACACATGAGGAGTGACATGTAGCTGCACTTGGAAGAGGCACATGGGTGAAAGAAATGTGGGGAAGCTGGTGAAGGCAGCTGTTACCTTGATTTGCTCCTGTCATCCCAGACTTGGCTGGCCCCTTTTCTATGGTTCCCTGCCAGAAGGTGCCCTGGACTTGAAGCAAGTTTTCAAGTCTCAATAGTCCCGCTTTGGGCAATCCTCTCTGGCTGGGCATTTACCCATGAGGGCTTGGGAAACTTGCGGTGCTTTACTGGGAGGTTATTGTTCCTTCTTTCTATGTGCACATTAGATGCATTAAAGTTCTTTTACACGAAGCGTATGCTTTGTCTTTGAGCACAGCGATGGCCAGACCCCTGAAAAGTGTGCAAACTTGGGGGTCCTGGGACAACCCTTCATCTATGTGTTCAGATTCACATTACACAGACCAATCAGTGGAGTAGAATAAAAACCCAACTAAGGCCTGTATGCCCTTAGTTGGGGATCATTTTCAAGTCAGCAGAACTGACATCGTCACCAGAGCTTCAGTCTAGGGGGGCACAGCACCCACTTTCCTTGATGGGCCCTTTTAATTGACAAAGAAGGATCTGAACAGAAGGGTTTCAAGGGTTTCAGGAGCTCTAACAAGCCAGCAGGGAAACATTTAAGATTTTAACAAGGAAATGATTAACAGACAAGTACGTGACAATGTTTCACCTCTGAATGTGAAAATAATTAAAACTTAAGGACCAACAAGATAGAGACAAGTATTTGAAAGACACTTGGCAAAGACAAACTTTTTAATTCTTTAAGAGGTGCAGCTCCAAGCAACAGACCGGCTCCCCCTCTCTGAATGTGGGTCATAATCACTGGTTCATTCCTAACAAACAGGATACGGCCGGAGCATGGTATGTGACTTCCAAGGCAAGGTCAGAAATGGCAATATGGGCTCCTGTTTGCTCTCTCTCCATCACTCAACATGGGGGAGCCCACCAGCAAGGCCTGGAGACACTCAAAAAGCCTTTGAGAGGCCCACCTGGCCAGGAACCTTGACCTGGGAGCAGATCCCACCCCCCAATCCAGTCAAGTCTTCTCATATCCATAAGTATTCTTGAATTCTTATAACTAGTAGCAGCTCATGGTTTCAAGCCTAAGGGTAAATCAATGAAGAAAAAAGTGGGGGGGAGTAAGGAGGAGAAAATTAATAGATGAGTCACACACACACACACCCCCAAAAGACACGTGATCAAAACACACAAAGAATATTCAACCTCAGCAATAAGTACAAAATGCAAATTAAAACTGGAAGTCAGTACCATATGGTAGCATACAAAGTTGGCAAAGATTTTCAAAGGAGGTCTGTGGAGGATGCCCATAAACTAGACATTCTTAAGATGGTGGTGGGAGTATAAACTGGCATCACCTTTTTGGAAGGAGATTCAGTAATATGTACCAAAAGACTTAAAAATATGCTTTGCCTTTAGGAAATTCTCAGATTGCAACCCAAAAACTTAACACGAGGTGGCTCATTTCATTTTAACAATCACAAAAAAAAAAAAATTCAGACCAATGAACCCACAACAAGGACGGCGAAATAAGACCCACCGTGGGAGCTGAGGCTGGGCAATTATCTCTAAAAATTATCAGAAACATTCAATCAGCCATTATACACTGAATTAAAAAATGCAAAATAACGTAATTCAACTTTGTAAATACATAGTTTTATTATATACATAGAAAAAATACTCTGAAACAAGCTACAGAAATGTTAAGAAAATTCAAGTCTCTGGGTAAAGGATAATTTTTTTTCACTCTTTCAAACTTTCTACGATAAACATGTGTCTCTCATTTAACTAAAATATTATTTTTTTAATTAAATCACTGGAGGAGCCAGAGATAACCGACATTCTTACCCACCACCCAATAAAACTCCCACTTTTAGAGACTATTTCTATTGGGAGAAAAAAAAAGTTTTGTCTAAGTTTCAGAAAGGGGTCAGGACATTTTTAAGAAGAGAGAAAAAAATAAAATAATAAAATAAAACCCCAAAGCCTAGACAGTCTTTCTAGATAAAACAGGAAAACCTGGCTATCTTTTGTATAAACCTGAGTCGTTGGTAGCACAAACGCACTAATCTTATTTGCTTTGTCTGGCATCTGTGCCGATTAACCATCTTTTCACACAAATGCTGAAGGCTGCCAGTTGTGACAGATCGGGACTAATGTCGATGGTAGCATCAGGTTTGGTTTAAGTGATTTGATAAAACCCACGGCAGCTTGAGGGGCGGTGTGCCTCCATATATATAAACATCACCACCAACCACCAGCCTGGCCCATAACTGTGACCCCTTTCTCAGCTGAGCAGAAAATAAAATGGGCCCTTTTGGCTTACTTTGCTACAAGCCATGAGTAAGACAAAAGACCTCAGAAACTCAGACCCCTGGATTCATTCAGCCGCTTCTGATACCAGGCCAGTCGTGGAAGGAAGTGGGGCTACTGGGAGCAGTGGAGACTGGGACATGTGTACACCCTACACTCCTTCTAAAAGGCAACAGCTCCATACCCCAGACAAAATGCTCCCCCAAGCCAAATATGCCTTTGATTGCTAGTGTGCCGCTGAACGGGCACAGACCCTAGCAAAATGCTGTTTTATGAGTTTATGGGACCACTGAGACCTCAGTGCTCTCAACTGGGATATTGCCATAGAAAAAGTCATCTTAGCAGATGGCACATATTCTACTCTTCCTCTTCATGAAGGATCACTGCTTTCCACACTGGGTTTAGAATAGGGAAAGAAGTAAGCACACGGTAAAGCCCACACAGAGACCCATAGCATCAGATAAAGAACACTAGCATTAGATAAAGAACACACCACTGCATGGTGTGAATCCCATCTGCAGGAACACTAAGCTCTGGGGCCCTTGGGCCACTTGGTTTGTCTCTGATGGCCATTTCCATTTCTTAGAGGATGAGAGGTCTTATCAGATGGTAGGTAAATCCCATTCTGCCTGAATAGACCCCTAAGTCTCTAATTTGGGCAACCTACTCAGAGATAGATCCTAAGTCTCTAATTTGGGAAACCTATTCAGAGATAGATATCCACAATTAGTTCACATGGAACCCATTCTCTTAGGCCTCCCTATCAAATCCTCTGAGCCAGACTGCTATTCACCAAGACAACTACTTTTCCACTAGCAAGGTTAGAAAAAAATCATAAGCTACTCCATTTCCCACAATTCTGGCCGATCATGATTTTATTGGAATATTGTGTCTCTAACTTCTTGGTGTCTACAAGTTATCATTTTCCTTTTACAGGCTGAGGGGTTCCAGGAATGAGTGATATTCACTGAGAACATGTGTTCAAGTGTCATCTGTACATTGGATGGTATTCCAACCAAGTCTCAGCTTGTAAAGAAAGGTGATCTGTTTGCCACGAAAGGATCTTAAAAGTGTCCAGAGGCTTCCAACACATTTGTAAGGTTTTACACTTTCACAGGATGACAAAATTGGCATCACTGCAGGTTTCACCCTTCCCTCCAATGACAGTAAGAATTTGTGCCTTAAAGACCAACCTCCAAGACACACTGCCACTCAAAGTCCAGGTATGCACCCAAGTCCATGGCCAAGGCTTTTCTCACTAACTGCAAGTCAACATTCCAATCTCTTCTTTGGATTATAGGCCCCTCTCTCTCCACAGAAACCATGTTCCAAAACATGAGGCTGAGATTTCCATGATATTTCCTGGGGAACTGTGCTCTCAAAGTTGCTACCAGAGAAGGTGCTGGGCAACTGATTCCTATGGTAACTCAGATAGAAAGAAAAGATAGCATAATGACATTAAAGGCTGAGACAAGGTAGCTATCCAGCTATTGACAGTGTAGGGTAGAACAGCTAACCAAAGAAGGTGAGAATCTTTGTCTTGGCACAATGCACAGAGTGAAAATTTTTGCCAGGTTTTCTTCCTCTTCCCTCCCTTCAGCATTTGTTGGTTTCCTCCTTTGAACTAGACAAAGCACTTAGATATCAGAATACAACAGACAATTATGCATGACCCCTGCCTTCATGAGTAGGGGGAGCTAAGTGGTAAGGAGTCCCCAAACAGGGTTAAAGTGCTGTGAGAGAATGGGGTACACACTGCATTCTAAATATTTGGGCAATTGTCTTAATTGCTTCATTTAAGGAGGTTTCTTTGAGGAGCAAATGATGTATTGAATCTTTAGGAAAAGTCTGAGACAGTCCAATGAAAGATGAGGCAAGGAGAAGCTAAGTAGGACAAACCAACCATAGTGGGAAAAGGGGGTCAAGAGAAAAACCACTCCAAGGTGCTAGCAGGTGTGCATCAGTGCCTGGTGGCCCAGTGAGAGGTGGAGAGCAGTGAGAAACGAGATCAGGAGGGAGACTGGATGCAATTCTCACCAGCCAGGACGAGGAGGGGCCACCAGTGCCAGTGCCCCTAACAGCCAGTTTTAAGAAAGCAACATCAGAAGGTCTGAGAAAGCCTAAGCTAGCTGCTGTGAAGATAATAGATGGCATTAGGTCAAGAGTGAAGGGGAAGCGATAGCTAAGAAGTGACCATATGAGATGGTGAACTCAATTCAAATAGACCAGTGCAACAGAATGGGAAAGGGAGAGGAGTGACAGAGGCATGAAGGAAGGAATTGATAACCTACTACAGTGCCTTTCGGTTCAGCATGCTCAGCCTAATGCATCCCCAATCTCAGAAAGCCCACAAGGTTGCCACAGCCCAAGAAAATTCTCATCTTGAAAACACGCTGAGAAATGATAGCTAATCCTTTCAGATCCTCAAACAGGTATTGGGGTCCACTAAGAACCCAGGGTCCTCACTTCCATTCTTTCTTGGCTACACCAACCAGCACTGTTTATTCTGCAGTAGTAACTTCCTGCTTTTTAACAACACTCGTGACATGACTTCTGCCTACAAGTAAAAAAGTTATATGCATGGCCAAGTGGTGGAAATGCAACCAGCCCTCAAGATGTGTAAGAGTGTATTTCACAAATGTCAAGCAGATCTGACTTTAGTAAACAGATATCGTGAGACATGTCACGTCAAACAAAGTATTTGGTAACCAAATCGAGATGTCAGTGTTTACCAAAAAGAGTACTGGACTGGGGGTCAGAAACCTTGATTTTTAGCTCTGACTTTGTTACTGAATAGTAATGTAAGCTTTGTGCTCCCCTGCCTAACAATGAGGGAGCTAAAGAAAAAAGGTTCCTTTCAACTCAAAGAATCTAGGATCCACCACTGTGTTCAGGGCAGAAGATGGGGGTGCTCATTTAACTGTGCGACCACAGGCTTCCAGCAGCAAAGATGCCCTAAGTGTAGAGGACTATGGGGACTCTGGTGGGGTGGGGGGGGGGGAAAGGGGAAGTACTGTGGTCTGAGGAGTCTGAAGAGCTGTGACCTGTATCCCTAAATCACATACAGAGTTGTAAACCAATGTTACCTCAATATCATACAAAAATTTAAGAACTCAGAATCATCACAAAGTGGAGTTTTGAATCTCTAGTTTCCTTTGCAATGACAGCAAGCCCCTCACATTTTTTATACATATTATTTGTTTAAACAAAGGTTATTTTAAAAAAATAAAATAAAAAGCTTGTCAACTTGTATTCATTGGATTTGCATATTCTTATAGATCCCAATTGTACACTCATTCTTCTCTAGGAAGATTAATATCGGCCAGAAGTTTGAGGTTTAACAGAGAGTAAAGATCTGCTCTGCAGCTTTGGATCTTTGCAACTGTTTTTTAAAATCCATACGGTTAAGTCGCAGTGATTCACTGATGCAAATTCTGTGTTTATCCCAACCTCTAAGCCTTCTGTGGCATTTGAGTTTATAACAGCTTTTGTAAATGTTGATTTAAGATTTGGGATTAAAGTAGGAACACACCACCTGTCTTCAAGTTGACATAAATGTTATAAAATGGGATGCTACACTTTTTCTAATCCTTGTCTCTAACCAGACCCATATGTAAATTTCACACAGTAGTATTTAGTAGCATAATTAATCCCTACTTTATGTTATGAGTAATATTTCCTATTCCCGACCCTGTAACGTCCTTTAAGAAAGATCCATGTTCCAATTAGACTAGCCCATCGGCACTCTTTTAATGAGCAGATTAATCATTCAGATGGGTACAACGGTGTCATCACAGGTTTTAAATATGATAATCTACATCCTAATGGTGCTGCAAAGCCTTGGCTTCGAGCAAAAAAGGTAGACAAAATTGGTGAGTGTTTCATTTTGCTCTCTATCTGGGACACTGTGAGACATAAGAAATCTTGAGTGATGCAGACTTTAGGAAAGCAGTCATAATTCTGTTACAACAATTATTTTTAGGAGAAGTTGCATTTGCTGTCCCACTCCCACCCACGGTCCCCACCCTCCGAAGTACACAGAAATATGTCCAACTCGATGTGGAGAAAATCTCTTTTTCTCAGCCAGCTTTTCTTTTTAGAGCCCTTCTCCTAACCTTTCCTCTGAAAAAGAAGTCTAGAAAGCAAACATTCAAATGACCGCAGTTCTTAAAGTTAATTTGTGTCAAATCTGACCCACACTAATCCAAAATTTCCCCCATAGAGGAGGGAAGGAAAAAGTCTTTCCAATTTGATGCTTACCTTTTCACATAGACTTACAGAAAAACACTTTTTCCTCCCTGCCTTCATCCCCCCTCTACAAAAGCAATCATAACCAAATCTCAGATATCATCATCCTCTGGGATGACAAAGGGTGGGGGGGGCGGTACAGAACAAAACCATTGAGAAACGGGCACACAGACAATATCAATAAACTGGAACTCACTATAAATAATTCACCATGACAAAAAGTATACTCTTAATGGGCAATTAATAGACCCAAGAAACTCAAACCAAACACATACTCTTTCCTGTATCTCTTAGGGATTTATCATAATTACCCTGAAACCAAGGTCTCCTTTGGCTTCTTACACTGATATTCAGCTCCTCCATCTAATTAAACTTGTTCACCACCACCCCCCAAAGACAGGCACCTGGTTTGGTCTCAAAAATGAGGTCTGAATCATCTTCTAGAACAATCAAGTCGTGGTTACACTTTTAATACAAATAGCTGGAGGCCAATTCTTCTGCATCTACAGGGCTAGCTGCCAAGAATTCTCCAAAGAGCGCACAGCAGGCGTGCAGGAGAGAAACGGAGGCAGATGGCAGGTGTATGGTAAAGGAACCTCATGGGATGGTGCTATGGGTAACCCCAGGTTCATCGGTAGCACCTGTAATAACCACCACCCAACATCCTGGACCCACACCGATTAAAAGCTCTTTCAGGAAATAAGGCATTTCAAGAGAAGTACTTGTATGGGTACTTCATAGCACTTCAGCACCGGTTTCATCCATTCCATATGACAAATGCATGTTAATCACCTAGAACAGAAACTAGATGCTGCAGACACTGTGGGACACAGGATACACCACCCTTTTTGGGCTGTTCCAGATAGCCCTATTTCTGTTTGTAATATGTAACAGTAAAAAAAAAAATAGTTTTATTTCAAAAAGGCTAAACAAAGAAACAACATACTTCTTGAATGGTGGACCAAAATCAGTAGCTGAATTCACTATAAAGTGGAGTCCTTTTCTTTGGAACACAGATTAGGTCATTACAATCATCAAGATCTTTGTTCGAGAACAAATTTCCCCCTCAGTGCCACCCCCATGTCCACCTCCTAGCCTCTCACTACTGTCCCTGTTCTAACCTGCTCTTAGAGAACCTTAGACTAACATGTGAGCGTTGGGTGTATGTTCAGAAGGGGAAAGAAAGCCATGCACTTGGGCAGAAGCCAGAGAATCAATATGCTAGGATTTTAGACAGCAGCATGACTGGGAAAGAAATTGATAGAGAAAAGAAGACTATAGAGGGTTCTGAGGAATGGAAACAAGAGGAGGTGTTTCCTGTCCCAATTTATCCCTAGATTTATCACTCAAAAAGTTCCTTGAGACACACTGACCCTGCTTCGCACACATGAAGTCAACCACTTTCCTCCTAAGACAGTCATTCTGAGGAAAGGGGCCAATTTTCAAAACTCAGGAATTTCGAAAGGTTTGTGAGCCATCTGTACCTTGACAACTATTAACAATGATGACTTTGCATCTATCCTTGGGAAAAAGAAGTTTTTTGTTTTGTTTTATCTAGAAGACATTCTCTGAAACATGGGTTACAAAAGCGACTTGAGCACACTTGTCATTTCTCCAGAAGGTTTGCCGCATCTCTGCTAAGTACTGCACCATGGAAAAACACATGTCAACAACCACAAATAATTGCAAAAAAATAATTATACATTAGTTCTAGATGTCCAAGTCAGTGTGATTCATTTAATACTTCCATTGAGATCCTAGTCCAAGAGAGTTAATCAAGCATAGCAGTTTCCTAATCAGAACAGTGAACTAATGATCCTATTTCTGAGTAATACCAGTCAGATAAAGCTCTCAAAAGGTAGTTAACATCACTTTGGTGGAAAGGAATGACAAGTGCAAGTCCTGCTAGGGTAATGCATCATTCATGCCCCCTCTCATCCTGACATTTTAACGTTATCTTGTTTTACTGTGTCGGCCTAACACTGCCACTGCTGGCAAATTAAACTGTGAACTTACAAAGTGGGTGGCAATAAATACAAATTATGAGAGTTCAAAAGATGTCCCTGGAGGTGTGTGCTAGACACGGAGTGTCTCTGGCTTTGCTGTCACATGGCAATAGACAAGAGACAAAGTAGAACAGGCTCTTCTGGAGGCAGAGAAAAAAAGAGAGAGAATTAACTAGCTGATGATAGTGGGGGAAAGATGAAAATGAAAAAAAAAACCATCGGATTTAAAAACTGATATGATGAAAGCACACAGATGATAAAAAAAAAGTCTAGAAAAAAACTATGTCAATGTCAGCGCTCTTTATTATGCACCAGGTGTTTATACAAATGGCCTTAAAAATAATTTTTAAAATTGTGAGAGGTGTTTATAAATTATCAAATGTGACAGTCAGGGATTCTGAACAAATTTTACAATAAGAAAATAGTCAGTTTACACCTAGGGGGTGAAAAGAAAGGAGGGCGGAGGCCCAACATTCTGTATCGAGGATTATGGGGGCTTTGGTGGTGATTGTGGTGTGGCGACATCCACATGAAGAGGTCTGAACCAGGGCTCCATATACTATCCAATGTTGTCAGCCAAGCTGACTCACTGAAAATATGATTAAAAAAAAAAAAACAAAAAATAGGCCCTCCGTGGTGGTGCAGCGGGTTAAAGCACAGCACTAAGAAGCTTAAGCCATTTCAGCATGAGTTCGATCCCCGCCCCAGAGGTGATCGACATGGCATGGTAGACCTCTCCTGACCTGCCCACTGCTCCCCTCAGCAGTGTTCTTCATCAGTCAGCCTGTTCTGCTCCCCACTGTCTCTGGTGAATCCTCTCACCGTCCCTGCACCTCTGGCCTGTACCCCAGTTCTGAAATGCATAAAGAAATAAATCTTTAAAAAATAAAAATAAATCTTAATTTTAAAAGGCTGTGAAATGACATCAAGCCGTGGTTACCACCATCCCTCCCAGCCCAACAAAAAAAGAGAGCAATTAGCTTCTTTAGGTAATTCCAAATAAACCAGATGTGCATGATACCACTGACAATTTAGTATCAAGAGTTCCTCACAAAGCAGGTGTACAGCAAAGAAGGAGGGTCCTGGAGATCTTCAGTCTGCAGGAATTCCCTGTGCTGTTTTGGTCAATGCATCCTTAGGTTAATGAACAAAGTCATGGAGAAGATAGTAAAAATTAAAAAGGGCTCTAGAAAGTCTGCTGGTGGCTTTGCCAACTTAAAATGCCCACAATAAAAGTCAGAAACACCCCAAACAAAAGAAATCTGACCCTTTCAGGCACACAGGGAGAAAAAAAAAAAAAAGACCTAACAGCAGAACCAGAGATCGGGTTTTTTAATATCACCTAACACTGGGACGTGTGCTCCCAATTTGGTCTAGTTCCACTAATGAATCTTATAAAATATTTTATCTGCCTATTGCATGCCCACAAACCACTCACAGGAGACCGGGAAATCATCACTTCTTCCTGAGTGCAGACATCAGTTGGGCCGCGTGCAACAGCGGTCTGTTTATTTTTCCCATAAACCACTGGTTTCATAGAAACTCATTAGCATCACCTGTGTTAATTACACTAGCAAACCAATCAACAGCTCCTTCTTAATTAGGTTTTCTTTATTAAAGCCGGAAATTGCCAAGGAGACAAAAGTCACCTGGGGAAATTATGTGAAAAGGAGTATTTATGCCAAATTACACACTAAAATAATAATAAAATAGCCCAGTTTGTTTACAGGAAAAGGAAACAATATTAATATTCAAGGTCACTGGCACACTCCTTATTAATTATTCTTGTTATATGAAATTGTGATCTTTTCTGCTTCCAGAGGGTTGGCTTATAGAAAGTCTTTGTGCTTGAAGTTGCCTCACATCAAGATTTTGATGACTGTGGTCAGCGATTATGACTTGCTTATTCCATAAACACCAGCACCTACGGGTTAAAGCAGTTAATGCTAATTTCATGAGCTCATGTACCAACTGTAACTCAAAATCCCTTATGTCTGTTAGCAAACCTAGAAAGGCATATAAAAATCTGCTGTGAGAAGGAAAAACACACAAGCAACTCAGAATTTGCGATTCTCCTGAAGAGAAGGGAAACAAAGACTTCTAACCAAATTCCCACTTGTCAGAACCTTTCAAAGTCAGTGGAGGTAGAGGCAGAGAGGACACAACTAGGTTTTAGAAGATCATTTCTGCAAAGTGCAGCTCAGAGGGAGGTCCCCCAGGATCATGAAAAGAGCCTAGTCTGAGACCCGGGTAGTAGGTTCAGGGTGCTTGATGTTCTGCTTATGAGGAAGTGGAGAGAAAGAGACAAATATGACTTCAGGTAGCCTAGTAAGTCCTTTCATCTTCTATTTACCATAATTTACTATTTACTATGTTATCTTCTATTTTCTATTTAAGTTCACATTTATCATGGACTCAAAATCTAGCTTTGGAATAATGAAACCTGGGCACACCCACCTATGAATGGGATTGCAATGCCCCACCTGATTCTTGCAAGAAGAATTAGTTCCTATCTAGAAAACACTATAGTGACAAGAGTAACTGAGTGAGTCATACTTATTCTGGTGAGTGGTGGAAGGAAGTAGCCTGTCCAGGGGGGCCAGGAGAATCCTGGTTCTCTGCAGTGAATCAAATCTACGCTTAGGAAAAGTCAACTATCTTTAGGAGATGGGCCTCTCAGAGAAGCAAAGATAGACTTTACCGCAGTGATATTAATGAAGTCATCTCACATTAGTGCCTAGGTCCCAGTGTGAAGCTCTCAAAAGCCTCTTGCTTTGGATACTTTCTGCTTTCTCTTGGCTTACCTGATACCTCCCACTTCCAGTGTTGAGGTTGTCACTGTGTCTGATGAAGATTCACTGGATTCAAGAAGGACACTTTGTCCAATCATCAAAAAGATCTCTTTGTTTTCTAGAACAAATGCCATGAAGTGTCTTCTCAAGGACAAGATGAACAAAAAAAAAAAAAAAAGACCAATAGCAAACGGATCATACATGCTCTCAAGACATGAAGAATATAACTATCAGAAGATCTTTGTGGTGACCTCTGAGAAGTCCAGCAAACCAACACCTGTTCAACTATTGCCTTCAAGAGTTAAGACTCTGAAGGTACTCTCTCACCTCCACTTTGGAAAAATGGAGAGACCCCTTAAATCCTTACCTTTGGAATTTCTCCCTAGCATCAAGACATGAATATCAAAGGAATGTAATCCTGCTGCCAGGAAGGGAAATAAAATAAGGGCAAAACAGAATCCACGGGAAACAGATGGGTAATGTGGATAGGTCAGAGTGTTTGGAAATGGAGAGCAAAGCATTTCTTTTTCTTGATCAGCTTGCTAATTGTCACAATGATTTTTAACCTTCCTGTCAGAGATCTCGTGGCTTCTCCTGAAAATGAAACTTCAGCTCACACAAAAGCCACAGTGTCCAAGCTGAAGTCTGTGACTGACTGATGACCTTTGAGGAAAGGTGCTTATCGTGACAGGCCATTGTCTTGCCTGCCTACCTCCATCTGCATTCTGGCTGCTCTTCCCCTTCCCTCTCCTTCACCCACCTGACTGGGTACCCTGTCACTCTTATCTCAGCTAAGCTCTAAGGGCACCCCTCCCCATAAAGTGCATGCGTTGCGTATTGAGGTTCACTCCTGTCACAACACAGGTCAGGTGGAGTCTGGGCAATGTAGTTTCCAAAGCAGATCTGTGACAGGGAAGAGATTTGTACCCAAAGCTGTCTCTGCCAGTCAAAGTCAGCTCAAAAATCCTGTGAGGGGACCTGATGCAGAAACCATTTGAGAAAATCAATAAGCTTCACCCAGGAAATGTGAGTGCATTCCACGTCCACCGCTAGCAATGCTCCCCTTTAGCTTAAGATCTCTCTGGAGCATCCAGGTTGGTGAACATGGGGAGGTGTCAGGAGAGTGGTGGGTTTGGAGAGGATGAGCTCTTCCCCACACAGTTGCCAAATTCTACTATTTTATATATATATACATTTATTATATATTACATATATATAATAAATATTTTCCTGCTTACTAATAATGACTGAATGTACATCTTTCTTCACAACCTGAAAACCTCTTCTGTATTCCTCTGCCTCCAATGGCTTCCCCTCTTGCAAGATCAAGGCGTAAGACCTTTCCATGGCCCACAAATGGCTCCATTATGTCTCTGGCAGCTTCACTGTCACTCCTCCTCGTTTTTTCTGCTTCCACCCACCGCCTGACTCTTCTGAAGCCCAACAGGTGGTCTGTTTTGGAGGGAGGAGAGGGTCTCCCTGCCCCTGTTTGGTCTACCCTGACTCTAACTCTCCACTGCCCACAAGCTCACCCTTTGCTTCTGCAGGCCTTTGTTCTAGTTCCCTTGTCAATGAGGTTCCCCCTAGCTATTATATTTCAAGTGATGCCCACAGCCCTACCCCACCCCAAACACTGCCTTTCCCTATTTTCTGAGTTTCCTCTGGTGAAGACCTCATCATCTCATGTCCCATATATATGACTTGATTATTGCCTGTCTCCCCATCCACTCAGATGTACTCTAGCGAAGCAGAGTTTTGGTTTTTACACTCAAATGCATGCTGAATTCCTGGGGGCTTCATTCAGTGTCTCTATCTTAGGAGATATTTAATGAATATTTGCTAAAATAACAAAAAAAATGGAGGAAAGAAGAGGAACAGCAAGGAAAAGGTGAGGAAGGAGATCAGTCCTATCTTTCTGCTGCATCCTGTCTTTCATTGTTCCTTCTTCCATTCTTCTATCCTACTTTCTAGAATATTCTACCACCCCAATCCCACACCTTTCACCTGTTTAACATTCCTTCTGTCACCACTTTCTCAGGGATTTTTGTTAGCTTCTGGACCAGGTCACATCACCCCACATTCTCCCTTCTTCCATTAAACATGACCAGCAAGTCATCCAAATTGTCCTTTCTTTGATGAATTCACATTACAGATTTCACATTTACATATGATCTGAGCCCCCGTTCCTCCCAATCCATGAGATCAGAACCGTATTAGCATTATACCCTAACTACTAGCATACGAAGGACATGCAATAAAAAATTGTTGTCTATATGAAATAAGAACATATCCTTTAAAGTCAACAGGAATGTACATACTAATCTTAGCTAAGTGCCCCCAGAGAAGCCTAATCACTAGTAATAAGTGGGATCACAGCAGCTGTGGTCATCATCTACAATCTCATCTTGGGACTCTCCATCCTCCCCATCTGACCCAGCACCCTTAATGACCTTCTCCTACCTTGCACCCGAGAACCTGCAAACCCCCAGATCTTATGAACAGCAGCCCCACTTATTCCTAATGTGTGAGAGGGACACACCCATTCAGTCCTGCCGGCACTGTAGGATTTTCTCTGAGTGTTTTTACAGGTTGTCTGCTCTGCACAGTCACAAAATGCAGTTTGTTCTCTTTAGATCTCTAATTTTGAGCACAGAGGCACATTCTACGATAGTCTGAATAAACCAACAAGTACTTACCCTCTTCTGACTGATTGATCTCAAGCCCTCTGAGAGGGTGGCAGCTCAAAGAGCCCAACAAAAATCAAACCCTTGTGTTCAGCTTTCAAAAGTGTGCATCTTGAGGGGAAAGTCTGGCACACCCCACATCTTTGGTAACCTATGTTCACAGTCTCAAATATGGGTGTGCTTGTGGCTCAAATAATTTGCTCAAATAAAATAAATGATTCTTATAATTTGCTCAAGCAAGTTTGCTTTAGGCTGATGTTTCTCAATTGCCACTTGAAAAGCATTCTACAATCCCTAACTCTGAACTGTTTCACTTTGACAATCTATCTAAATTTCAATTGTTTTGCATAATTTTTTCAAGTTTATTGGTAAGAAAAAAAAGTCCTCATTGGAAATATATACAGCTTTGATATGGTGATTTTTCTGTCGACAATTTCTTAAACACACTCACACATTAGCTCTCTGATAGGCAATAATGGCTCTTGAAGGAGCTGTCATGATCAATCGTAAAAACACATATTTAGAACACTTTTTAAAATGTGTGTATTATAAAAATGTTTTAAGATGAAAACTATTTACCCAAAAGAGTATAATGGTTCTGAAGAGTATTTTGTAAATTCCTATTTGAGACTGTAAGGGGGTGGGGGGGAGAAGAAAGATTTCTGACCTGGGAGATCATCAAGACTCCAGTGAAGCCATTAACATTTATTGTCTCTCAAGAGCTTAAAATGTTGCTGGGAACGTGTTTCAGGTTAGAGAGAAAACAGAGCCCATTCTTCTAACAAAGAAGGGATGCTCTCCACTGTCCTGCCCCAAAGGCTGACAGACACCAGTCCATTATACTAACTAATGGCACACTTAGAAGAAAATGCCATCCCAAAGATGTTAGTCCAGGGACCCTGACTAATGGGGACTGTCTAATGTTCAAAGACCCCATCAGCTCTGGTCACTGATGAGACGTTCAAAGAGTAGTGCATTAAGACCTTGGTAGACAAAATCTGATACGATGAATTAGATATTTGAGGAGCAACACTTTTTATCTCCGTTGTCCCAAGCCTGACTCAGGAGAAATGATTAATAATCTCATATGAAAACCTAGTCTCCTAAACTTTCTGTCCTCCGTCCATAGTCATAACGAAAGTAAACAAGTTTACTTTGAGCCCAGAGTACTCATGATTATGTTTTTAACTCAGGTAGGAAAATGTACATTTTCTGGCTAATAGGGAAAATGTTTCAATGTTACACTGGACATTTTCTTAAGAGATGTGAGGGTCTGGTGAATGGCAGTCAGACGACTGGATCCATCCTAAGGTTGTGAATCCTACATAATACCTTCCTACATTTTTTTTTTACTCTTTTAACAAAAGAGTGTTGGTTGTGTTGTCAGAGAGAGAAAAAAAAAAAAGAGTTGGGAATAGAACGAGAGGAAGAAGAGGAAGAGCAAAAGAGGAAGGGAGGGAGAAAATCAAAAGATTTCAGACATATGCAATGTCACAATATCACATGGTAAGTACTGGCCCAAAGCACAATATCAGAGGCAACCTATAAATGTCACTCAAAAACAGCAAGTGTGAGACACACCACAGCCACATGAGAAATAAGACAACATAAACAATTGGGGCGGGGGCTGAAAGCAAGCTCATGTTGACATTTTTTGCTTTTTTATACTAAAGAATTCACAAATCTCTACTGGACTTCTTCAAAATATTTCCCCTGTGGTCTTAAGGGTCAGCTGGACTTGATTAGAATGACAACCTACCCCCTCCCAAAACTGGATGAAAAGAGGTTGGGATGATTAGACTTGACTTTATCCCAAAGAAGTCAAGTCTCTCAGTTAATGGAAGGAAAATTTCCATGCTTACACCTGAAATAATCCACCTCCAGAGCATGCCCAGCACGCTGTTTGGGGAAGCAGAACTAAGAGTACCTTCAAAGTTAAGCTTTCATTTATTGTCGAGACAGAATCAAAGTGGTCCTTTTTATGTAACACATAAGTTAGGCTGACCTAGCCATTCATACACAGCCAAGTCCTGGCTCATTGTGTTGGCTTTCTTCCCTTCCCTATAATGTCACAAAAAGAATTTAAATACTGAAGGGCTCCTAAGCCCCTTGATGAGAGTACTTAGCTCCCATCAGCTTAATGGGACTTAAACTTGGGCATTTTCGGCAGGCCGGGTTTCTTTGTTGGACACTTACCCTCTCTTTCCCTCAGCTTGATTTCACACCAGCTACGTTCTTCACAAGCCCCCTAATAAATCACTAGGAATGTAAAATACACTACACTCCCCCCCCACCCCCAAGTTGGCCTGGGTCATTTATCATTCTGTGGATTTCAAAAAGATGGTAGTGTTTTTATTGCAAAGAGCTTGTCATTACAGAAACTAGAAAAGAACGTATTGATCACAATTAGATCGTATATTAGCAGCCCCTCATGCCTGGCCTGCTGAGGATTTCAACCTGGATCATTCTCCCCTCTGTTAAAATTCTGGACAGCAATTTCTTTTATGTTAGAATAACTAGTATAAACCCATAAAATGTAACCTAAAAATGTAATTATAATTGCCATGCCAAAAGCAAACCAGTCAATATCTTTGCGATTCTAATAGTTTCAAGCACTATTACCTTAACGGTCTCACATCACAGTACTGATTAAAGAAACATTTTGTCTTTTTATCTGTATGGAATGGCCAACGTAATCACTGAAGCATAGAGACCTAAAATATTTATTAGTGAGTATACATCTTGGTTCAGGCAGAGAATGTCAATTTTGGTGTGGAAAGTTACAACAAAGCTCTCAGTTCAATCCATTTTGGGGTTCTTCTAATATGCCTGGGGTGGTTACCCCCTTGAAAAGGAGAGCTCAGACTGTCCCCTCCACCAAAATCGACTCCTCCTTCAGATTTTCCAAAAAGCAGTTCTTCTCAGGAGATTTCAAACGGGTCTTAAATTGACAGCAACTATCAGGGAATCCACATCAAGCAGCAGAGACAAGCCTGAATGGAGAGGCGCTGAATGGGAGGAAGGTGTGCTCGGAGGCCAGCTGACGGCCACCAGCTCTCCACCCGCCCCCTGTGTCCAGCAGAACAGATCAGCCAACAAAACCACTCTTTCTAACTTTACTGATGAAAACAAATGCAATCTACAAGATGTGAATCAGAACCTATCATTTTCCCACCAAATATGTCATCTTGAATGTATGTATCACAAAAGATCTTGATGTAGAATCAGAGTCCACATGAGAGCCTCTCTCCCAGCCAGCCACTTAACCTTTCATCAAGCTATATAATCAGATTATATAGATTTGGAGTATCAGAAATGCAAAGAGGTATTTTGAAATGAAGGGACATATTCCCCATCATTTCTCTGACAAGTGAAAAATCTATATTCTCGCAATTAGTTGAGCAAGAAGAAAATTTAGTGCCTTGCTGGTTCAGAACATCAGCACAGAAGTCAAATAAAAACTTCCAGCTTGTGATGTGCACAGCACACTGTGAGGTTAGACTTAACTATGCAGTGTGCCTTTCCAAAGCCGAACAGGAAACGGATGGAGAAATCGACTTCATTTGGGGAAAACGCTCCAGCGGCCCTCCCAGTGGGCTGCCAGGAAAGCATGCATTGGGAACCTTGGCCAGTTCTTACATGAACGGGGGCCAGGCCCCCATCTCTCCTGCCTTAGGGAAGAGGGATGAGGGAGGAGAGAGACCCAGAGATGAAAACGATGGAAAGTGGATGCTGCTGCCTCCAGCATTAAGCAAAAACCGCAACCTAGTCCTCCCGGCGTGGCCAGACAAAGGGGAGCACGGCATTGCGCCCACACAGTGCACCCACGGGTTAACTGGCATTTCTAATACTTTTCACCTAGTCTGACTTGACAGATGCCTAACCTTAGCTTACTGAGTGGAGACAGGCTGATGGGTCTTGGCCATACAGGGGGAAAATTTTTGATGCTTCTCACTTATGACATGATTGATTTTCTTTCAGCGGCCCTTCACTTTGGGAAGTGGCGAGGGCTGGCTCGGTGCGCCCCGGTGCGCCCTGACCCCCGACACGCGGCCGCTGGGAGGCTGGAAACCGATGACGGCAGAAACCTAAAAAATCAATAGGCCCTGTCAGTCAGGGGCCAGGCGGACGTCTTTTAAAAACCCAATCACGACATGTATTTGCTGCTGGTGCCGGGCTCCTGCACACTTGAGAACACACCAAATTTCCCCTTCCCCTTATTTATTTATTTGTTTGGCTCTGCTTTACACTCCATTTTATCTCTTTTGGAGAAAGGAGGGGTGGTGGGGAAAACCCTAACCTTTTCAGGCAGCAAGAGAAAGAGAACAAGTCATGTGGTGAGGTTGGTTCTTCAGGATATTCGCAGGAACAATTCCCTGGAAACTATTTGAATGGTATGAAATAAATAAGAGCACCTTGAAGCTGCCAACATAAACAGTGACATCATTTTTTTTTTTTACATTATCTGGAAAGAATTTAGATATAAGACTTTTAAGTCTTAAAAACACACGAGGGCAAAGCCACTTAATAGACTTGGTTAAGGAGAAGGTATTGTTTAATTTTTCTTTGGGGGTTTCTGTAAGGTGAAAGAATTCAGAGCAAGTGTGCCCGTACACACACAGTATCAGGAGAATCATGCAGTTTCCAAACAGGGTAAGCTTAAGATCCCCTGGTCAGTGCAGAAGAAATATCAAATATGCATCCTTGCTTTGGAAGGCAGACAATGCAAAGATGGCATTTAGCTTCTTGGTGATCTGAAGGGGGGGGAGAATAAATATCAACTATGACAAGCCAAAAAGATAACAGACACAACCATCCGCCAGAATGTTCCATACAGAGAAAAAAATCCCAAGCTCACACACAAAAGCAAATAGGAGGAAGCAAACCAGGAGTGGAGACTACAGTAAAGGAGAACAGGGGGACTTCTAGGTACAATTAACATGTGTATTAAGGAGTGATGCACAATTTATTTCAGGATTTCTATGATTTTCTTCTTTCTTTTCAGAGAAACAGATAGGTTTATTGTGCATCGGCTTAAGATGCACCAAGGTAAATATCATATTTTTAAAAGAAAACCAATAAACAAAATCTGTGCCTAGATTCCCAAACTAAGCCCAATTAAAGGTTTCTTTATGGCTGTAAACCTGACAAGCTACAATTTCCCCCTGTTGCAGTGGGTGTGTGTGTTTTAATGTAATATTAATGAGCCAGGATGGAGGGTCATAAAAAGTGATAGGTTTTTGCGATGGTAAATTATAAATCGGTATTGATTTTTCCCGGCACTAATGCAGCCAGCTTATTGTAAGACACCACAGGCAAAGTGCACTTTATCAGATTAGACTGGGGCCGGTATCAAATATACATGAGAATAAGGATGCATTTGTGAGTTAGACTAGACTTTTCTTCCCTAACAATGCATGAAATTTTTAAGGAAAAAAAAAATCTGACAAGGATACTGGGAAATTCAACATTTTTTTTCTAAAGCACAAATTTCCAGAATTGTTGCTCTTGGGACAATTTGTTTTAAAATGAATAGAAGGCAGCAAAAATACTAATGAAATTATAAATAGTTTTCTTTAAAGGCTGTTCTAAGTTTCTCTCATTGAATTTGTAGTTGAGGACTCTACCAGCTGCAGTAGGGTGAGCGTGGCCTCTCTGAGCGGCCCCCCAGGGTGGGGGTGGGAACAGCCATTCTTTTCCCTCTGCCCTTAAGTGGGCCTTGGTGGAAAAGAAAGTGTTATTTTTTTTTTTCAAGTGACTGGGGTTTCTCTCATTATTTTATCATCATAAGGAGTTTGTTAGACACTCCAGTGGAGATATTTAGCAATGGGGAGGATAAAAGAACCAGAGAGGAGAAAGAAAGGGCCCCCTTTCCCTTGACAAAGATGAAAACAGAGTGTAGAGACTCAGAGCGCCTGACACATCCGATCCCTCTCCAACCAAGCCCAACCTCAGACTCACTCCTGTGTCAACAGAGCAGAAAGTCCTCCCCTGCCTGTGTGTTTGCCTTTTGTTCTGTGGAAAGACTTCTCCAGCTTTCTTGGGAATGCCAACAGTACTGTTTCCAAACACTTCCTCACTTCTTCCTTGAAACTGTTAGCACCCCCTCCATCAAAATCTGCTGCCTTTCTGGGGCACAAAGGCTGTGCGCCGCCACCACGTGCTGGCAAGCGCGGCCCAGCTCAGAGGCCGGTCCCCCGCCAAGGCTTCTTGCTCTTCTTCGTGTGAACAGGAATTGGAAACCAGCATGCTCGTCCCCCAAAAGAGGCTTTTTTAAGAAGTCGGGGAGAACATGTGTTTATTGACAGTTCATTAACAAACATCAACCCCCCTGCAAGCTGTTTACTAAGGAACGTAGTGAACTAGAGAAGTGTGAATATAAATAACTAACAAAGGGAGAATGGAGAGAAAATATCTCAGGGCTCTCCCCTTTTGATGCATTTTGAATGTGTTGCCTTTTCTGCTGGAAGCCTGAAGCGGCTGAAGGTGTATGTATATCGTTGGCAGCCAGGTCAGTTAAAAAAAAAAAAAAAAAAAAAGATGGGTATTTGTGTAGTAGGAGCTGGAAAATTTAAATAACACTGAAAAGTGAAGTAATTAGGCCATTCCCTCTCATTTTTTCTCCTGATAGAGACTTTAAAAAAATCTTTTAAATGCAAAGACATGAGTAGATTCCATAATAATAAGGTTAAGACTATAATATCATTGCTTATTTCTAAAATATGAAGGAGGTCAAAAGCACAGCAAAAGTTCACAAACACCAGGCCCCAGCCTCAAGGACCGTAAAATCTATGTTAAGAGTAAGCAAAATCAGCAAAGAACATCTACTATTCAATAAGGTGTTTCTCATTTGTTACATCAATACTCAAAGTGGACCATACTGAGTCAGGGTGGCTAACTATTTCCAAATGTTAAAAAAAAATCTTACTACAATATCCTTGCATCAAAATGACTCCTGCAATTACAGAAACAAGGGAAAATGTTTTGAGACAAGAACAAATCAGGTAAAACCTAATAAAGCCAAAAGGAAATTAGAAAAATAGAAGGTTGTTTTCATGGGAGTTTAATCTTTGCACTGAAAAGTGATCTTTATTATTGCATGTCAAATCGACATCTTAAAGTTCTTTCTTATAAACTTATGAAAGGGAAAGCATAAACTCTTACCTATGCTAATTTAACTTTATTAGGGATGCCAAAAACCTCATTTACATTTTTCATAAAATCATGCAGAGGTTCTCTCTGCTTTAGGGATAAAGCTAATAAACAAATACATAAATTAGTGTATTTTAATTAAACGCTATCCCATGAAGTAATATTGTACACCACTGTCTAATACAAGAACAACTTTCTTACTTAAAATCCAGTACAATATTAAAATATTAAAACTCATTAAAAATTAATTTAAAAATACTTTACAAACATTCACGTACTCTGAGTTCTGTGTTTTTAAAGGGTTTATGTTGCTGCTGCACTAATGATGTAATCCCCAATCTCCTAGCAAAACAGCACAAGAAGCTAAGGTCACTATAGAACTGCATGAACAGACTTAGAAAAACTGCTATTGTTCTGTTCTAAATAGTTCATCAACATTATGTTGCTAGAATCTCACTCCCCAAAATGCAATAAACACACATGGTAAAATAGCATTACATAATGACACCAACTTGTGATTGTAAAGATCTCGGTACTTGATTCAAGATGAGCTAGGTAAGGCTTCTAGTTACACCATTTAAAAGCTGCATTCAGTTTGCACCATAAGAGCCTTTTCCAGTGCCTATTTTGTGCCTAACATGAGCTACACATACAGGATTTTACTGTCGTCTTATGGCTTGGGTAAGAATGCTCAAAGTAAGTTGCTCTGCAACCTAGATCAAACCACAAACTAATTGAAAGTCTGTAACAAAGGTAGATGGGTTTTGGAACATGCCTAGAAATGTCTTTGGAAATCTTAGGTCAATAGATAAGTGCCCTGAGACCACCAACTAATGAATGTAAATCATTTAACATTTATTAAATAAATATTAGCGCTACATTTGCTACTAATAGGATTATTTACACAGAAAAGGCTCAATCAGAGGTACAGATGAACCGAAGTTTAAAAACCCAGATGGAGAGCATGCACTGGGGCAGGCTTTGGTTCAAATTAACACTCATTTATTGAGGTACCATTTACTGTAGGTCAGATACCACAGTAGATGATGAATAGACTAAAGGCAGCTACTTGAGGATCATAACTTTACCTTATTTATTGCAAGCCTCCAACCTTAGCTTAGTGCCTGACACATTGCAGATAGTTGAGAAATATTTGTTGACTGAATGAATAAGCAAACAAAATCCCTATTGACCAGATAGTCACTGTCCAATTATTTTTTGTCATATTTGGATTTTCCAATCAGAAATGGAGTTGTTTTTTTTTTTTTTAATATACCTCCCTAGCTGAAAGTAGTTTAATGAAACAGTGATCTCCTTCATTGGAAAAATACAATCCAGTTGGATAGGTTTTGTGATCTGCATAGTACCCAACTTCCACCCAGCATCGTATGTAGGAAGTTCTCAATTTAGCCAGAATTCACTTGGATAAAAATCCAACACAAGAAATGGTCAGAAATATACTTTGTCAGTTTGTGGGACTCAGGCTCAGACTCTGCAGGAATGCTAGTCTCATGTGCCCAGCTCTAAGGGTTTCAGCCAGGGTTCCAGACGGACACCAGGAAGGCTCCCAAGCCCCTCAGTCCAGCTCTCTCAGCCCCAGGACAGGGCTGCTGTAGAGGGGGGGAAATAATCAGCTTTTCATTCTAACTGAATTACCGTGGTGGTCCAGAAGGTTTAGGTAAAAGATCACAAGGGCTCCCGGCTCCCTTTGGCATCCCACCTTGTAAAAGGCTCATCTTTCATTTGGTTGAAATTCTTAGTTAACCCAAGTCATGAAAAAAAGAAAGGAACAATAGACCCCAAGGAGGCACAGGGTGGGAGGTGTAGATTAGTGTTTTGAGCAGTACATTCACTTTGCAAGTTCTCTGAAGATATGGCCAACTTGATATATCAGACACGACTGATAGACAGAGCAATCTGAATGGCGTCATATCCACCCTGGATGCAGGAGGCATCTTTTTCCAATATTAGTGGAATGTTCTCTAAAGCATTATTGATTGCACAGTGATGGGAAACTCTAGGACAAACCTGAACTAATTAAGCAATAAGCTTCAAGACTCCCTCCCTGAGTCCTGCGTGGAGGTACATTTAATTATTGCATGGACATGAAGAAGAACACACCGTTTAGGTAAACATATCACAGATTATTGACCCAATCACTGAGACTCCCTATTGGTTCTGCTGTCTTTGGAAAATCAAAGGGAACAGGCAGCAGATATTTCAATTTGGAGAGTGAATTCTACCACACAGGTAGGTGTGGGATGTGGAGGGATCCCAGAGGCAATGACCAAACCAGAGATAATGTATTCAGCCAAAACCTAGAATGGATAAATCAGTCTCTCGACCTACAGTAGGCCATTCCTGTAAGAATTTGAGGGTATTTCTTCATCTGGGCAAAATCTCCTCCTGCAATTTTTATGTTGTATATTGAGTAAAGGAAGAAAATAGAGAGCTGTTTTTTAGAATGGAAATTTTAAAACAAAAAATAGAATTAAAATGCTGGTTACTGTTATATTTGAGTATTGCAGGTAGCAGCTGATTTGCCAGGACTCTCATAAATGTCCAAGTCACACCTGGAATCCCAGAAGAATGGTAATTTCTTTAAAACCCTCAAACTCTTATTTCTCCAAAGATTAAAAAGAGACCTAACGTATGACACAAATTCCACTTGTGACTCCTTCTACTCTACCTGAAAGATGCATAAACACTAATTCAAAGGGGAAAATACACTCATATGTTCATTGTAGCACAGGTGACAATAGCCAAGTTATGAAAATATCCCGAGTACCCAAAGACAGATGAGTACATTGAGAAGATGTGATATGTATACTATTGGAATGGAATACTATTCAGCTGCTAAAAAAAAAAAAAGGGTGAACTTCTGCCATTTGTGACAACATCAGTAAAACTAGAGCGGGGGATGCTAACTAAGCAAGGTAAGTCAAGAGGAGAAAGACAAATACCATGTGATTTCACTTACATGTGGAC
This sequence comes from Condylura cristata, assembly GCF_000260355.1. Taxonomy (NCBI): domain Eukaryota; kingdom Metazoa; phylum Chordata; class Mammalia; order Eulipotyphla; family Talpidae; genus Condylura; species Condylura cristata. The sequence goes on along the minus strand of NW_004567127.1, from coordinate 29,583,469 downwards.
TATGGAGAAACAACACACAAAAACCTAGAAATCTGACAATAGAACTGATGATACCAGAAGAGGAAAGGAAGGAGAAAAAGCAAAGTGAGAGAAGTCCCAATGAACTGTGGTGGTGGACTATAGGGCGCCTTGTTGGTAGGTATGGTGTGGTAATATATACCTAACAGGGCTGATCCTCAATCTCTGAATCATGTACAGTATTGTAAACCAATGTTACTTCAGTTAAAAATTTTTTCTGCCTTGACCTCTGAATTCAATTTATTATTCTAGTTAAGACCACTGCCTACACTGTGTGCTAACAATAATGCACTGTTGGTAGCCAAAAAAAAAAGTTCATTTTCTCATCTGGTTTGAAAACTGATTACTGACTCTGGTAACTTCAGGTTTCTGTTTCCAAAATAACTAGAGGTTAAAAAAAAAAAAAAAAAAAACCCACCACCATCTATCATGACGCCCTCCACACTTATTCTCACCCCCTATACTTCTGGTAACCTTATTTCAGTTTTCAGTGTCACCTAGTTTATTTTTGTTTTGTCCATTTGTCTGTTTAGTATCCTCACACTGCACATACAGCTTAAATCAACCACCATCAAGTGTCTAATTTTGCTTTGCATAATCCCCTCGGGTTCCTTTCATTTTGCAGCAAATGGCAATAGTTTCTTCCCTTACAGTATTATTCAGTAGTATTAAATCATATCTATATACCACACCTTCCTTCTCATCTCTAGGTTCAAGTCTTTGTCTGGTGATCTGAGTTTAAATTTGTTTTCTATTTTGTAGGTATCTTCCTTCCCAAGAGGACTCTTTCTTGTATAATTGCCACTATCACTTTTTTAAGGAATAAAAGCAGTACCATTAATGCATTCAAGACCATTTGGAATACAAGAACGCAAGAATGCTACACAACATCAACTCCTATAATGACAGAGTCTGGCCTGTCCCATTTTCTCTTTCTCCCTATTGCTGAAGGGGGAGCACCCCGTGTCTCTCTCTCAGTTAGGGTGAAGTGCTTCCTGACTGCCCAGCACCTGCCCAGCTTCCTTTTTAGCAAGAGTCATTGACCAGCCAAAGTCTGCAGCGAAGCCACTTGATTCTGTGAGTTTATGACCACCTTCCACTGCCAGTGAGGCCAACCTTCCCCTGGTAAGGTCTCCTTTCAAATAAATGCAAGTATAAAGATTGTGTTGCTATAAATACATTTACTTCGTGAAGTAGCACATGTCTAACAAGGATAAGGCGAAAATGAAGGAGGTGCAATGAGAATGATGTTTTCAAGGAAACTCTGGCACAAATGAAAGCATCCTGGATTGAGGAACCCCACCCCCACCCCCTATCCTCCCCAATCCCTTATTTCTCCCACCTCTCTTCAGGTCCTGTTGCCACTAACTCTGTTGGTGTGGCAGTTGCTGGACATCACTCACTTTGACTAACTGGGCTACACACACACCCTACAAGACAAAGTCAGACGCTCTGAAGGCAGGTCTGGACATCAGTATTTGCTTTGAAGAGTCAAGAAATTCTAAGGTCAGGCCAGGCTGAGTACCTCTGGGAGCTATCTCTGAAGTCTGAATCCTAATCTGCTAAACAGGATATATGAAGAAGTCTGTTTTCTCCCTGCTTTTACTTTTTCTTTTTCTTTTCAAATTTGCCCTCTCCTTTCCAAATTCTGGATCCAAACACCCTTTCTCAATTTGGCTGATGTGACATCTCCCTCATCACTAATCTCCACAAAACCCAGGAAAGTGTTGTTTTCCTGTCCCCTTGGCCAGTAATCAACCTTCAGACACCAGAGTATGCAGTCAGGCACTGGGCCAGCCAGTCCCGACCCTCATTCCTGGCCAGAGTCAGGGAGAAGGTGAGGCAGTCGAAAGTGTGACTCCTTGAGTTGGAAGCCACTGAACGGAATGGGAATCCCGGAATCCCACAGTAGGCAGGGCTCTGGTGCAAAGCTCCCTGGAGACTCGCAGGCTGCAGAAACCCGGAGCATTACTGTCGGGCTGGTGTTCTCCATATGCCACTAAGCCCCTTCATCAATAACCACTTACCCTAGGAATAGCATATCAGCAAAGCCATTCCGAGCAGCCTGGTTCTTCCGTCCAGCAGGGCCCCCCGGGTCAGGGGGCAACGGCGTGATAAATGCTGAGCCGCAAGCCTCGCTGTCGCCTCCAGCCCCTGTCTCCTTCCGCAGCTTAATTAAGAGGCAGATGCTCCCCGTGTCTCTCTCTGCTATTCCCTTTCATCTCCCCATTCCTTGGTCTACAGTGAGGGGGAGGGGATGCAATGACCCAGCTTCATGGTATGCAGGTACAAATAAATGCTGATGAGAAGTCCTGGATAAAATTAAGTATAATTTCAAAACTAGATTTTATTAGTATTGGTAGTAGTAGTAGTACTATTACTATTACTAATTATTATTATTATTATTAAAAAGAGGTACTTCTTTCTCCTCCCCTAGCTGTCCCAGCTCACTCTGGTGGTTCTCAGGCTGGACTCAAACTTAAACTGCAGGAACAGAGTGGGGCAGAGCCCCATATAGAGAGAGTAACTCTAATTAGCAAATTGGGGGAGGGGGTTCTGCAGACTGTGTGAACACATCACTAGATAGTCTCCATATTTACAAGAAAAGTCATATACACAGATTCAAATGTGAAATCTTCTGATTTTATAATACTGGAGTATCAGCAAGTTAGATTTTTTTTTTCTGCAGGCCAAATGCATCTAAAGCTGAATTAAGTCATGAAATCACAGATTTGGAAACTTATGAAAGCCAGGAAGTTTGGGAAAGGGAAGAGCAAATTCCTAAGGATTTAATCTCTGATTTCATTGGATTTCCCAGATAAAAATAACCTTGTCTGGATTCCAACTTAATAATTCAACCCCAATTAATGACTATTTTTACTATTTCTTTAACTTTCCATATGTGCTTGTGCTGAAAAGCCCTATGAATAAGGTTCTATTGTCACATCATTTTACAATAAGGAATCTGAGGCACAGTGCTTGGGTCACACAGATCAGAAGCGACAGCACATTTGAAGATGGGAATGTGGGATTCCAGCACCCAAATTTCTAACATGGACAGTGGAACTTTCCATAGCAGAAATAAGAGATCTGAAGAAATACCAGAGGACAATTTGTATGAGTCTAGCTGAAGAGATAAAGTGATGGCGATAGTAAAATTCAGGCTTCCCCTGCACTAAGTTCATACCTTTGTGCAAATGATTTCCCTCCTGTAAGTCTGAGTTTCTTCTGAAAAATGGAGGTAGTGTTAGTGTTTCCCAGTGTCAAGAGTGAACATGATACAGGATAGTCCATGTCAAAGGTAGCATGGTGCTAGAGGTAATAAATATGGAACAAAGTGGGTCACTACTGTTATTATTTTATTATTTTTACAATGAGTCATTGCTCCTCATCTTCGGCCTCCACCATAAAGCCACAGAATCCTAGACTCCCTTGGGCTTTAAGAACACTTAATTTTTCAAAGCCTTTTAACATCCATTATTTCATCTGATCCTCTTAAAGACCTGATGAGGTAGGTGGGGCAGTAATGACCTCATAGGACAGATGACAAAAAGAGGAAGGTGCAGAGAGGTTCACTGGATTTCCATAGTCACACAGCAAGATCCAGTCTCTGAAAGACTGTTCTTTCTTCTGGTCACTAGACATTCAAGGAAGATATAGGGAGGGAAGGCCACTAAAAGTAGAAAAAGTGTATGTCCTTGGGTAATTAATGGGGATTATAACATAACTTGCTGCCCAGAGGGAAAAAAAAAAGATAAGACCACTTCTGAGGAAATATAAGTGAATTGGAATTCATATGCAACAAATTACATGTATAAATACAGAGAACAAATAGTAGAAGCAATTTCTAGCATGAAAAGTTAGGATAGTGAAATATGGAGAACTTCCTGGAGGAGGAAAGCATGAACCCTTTCTGCACAAACTTAGAACTGGAAAAGTTGTCCCAAGCTGACTGGAATGGCACTGCAGAAAAAGCACAACATTTTCTCCACTATGCCTGTCTCTGGAGCACAATGTACAAGGCAAACTACTGAATTACAGTCATGGGTCACTTAATGACCAAAGGGATCCTGAGAAATGCATTGTTAGGAGATTATGTGGTTGTGCCAGAGCCATAGAGTGTAATTACACTGACCCAGGTGGTATCACCTAGTCCTTACCCAGGCTGGGTGGCATAGCCTATGGCAACAAGGCCACTGCCCATGCAGCATCTACCATGAAGCCCATGGGCAACAAGAACACAATGGCATGTGTGTTTCTCAACAAATGTAAGTATAGAACAGACACAACAAAAATAGGGAATAGAAGATAAAACAGTGTATAGTTGGCCCGCTCTGGAGGCCACCGTCATGTATGGGGTCCATCTTGGACAGAAGCATCATGAGGCATTCCATGGCTCGTTCAAAAGTGTATTTTTAACATCTAGCACACTAGCTGTCTCCCAGTAGGTGCTCCTAGTAGGCAAACTGAATGAATGAATTCCGACTGAATGAAGAGTTGGATGAATGAATGAAGACCTCTACTCTCAAAGATGGAAGTGGCTCTGAGTTCACTTGCAGTAGAACAGGCCCATTCTTCAGACATCTGAAAGTTTCCCTGCTCTATTTTTCCACCGTCTTTCTGTAATTGTAACACTTCCTTTTGGGAGCTGCCCGTGGTCCACTTCTCATGATCCTAAAGAAACTGAAAGCCAGGTTGGGCCGATCCAACTGTGTACCTGCAATGTTAGCTCTTGAGACTTAGCAGTACACAGAGGAGGAAACGGTAGGAACCCAGTCCTTGGCTGACAGCATCCCAAGAGACTCTGCTTCCTGTGACCCTAGTCCTGGGACTGCCTTACATCCTCACGCTGCCTCTGCCTAGTGACTGACTCTTCTGACTCTCACACTTAACGAGTTCTCCAATAAACCCCTATCTTTTTGCTTAAGTTGTCAAAAGCCAGTTTCCATGGCTTAGAACCAAATACCTACCTGCCTCTGAAGGGTTGCAGGGGGACAAGGGTTGCTGTCCTACTGGCTGATGCAATTCCAAGAAGCTTCCTAAACTGGCTGCTTCGTGCTCCCAGGTCTGCCTCCCCAGTCACACCAGTAGTAACAGAAACATCGAGCCATGCATAGCCAGTTGGCTGACGCAGAACACAGAGATGTCTGCTTTAAATATTTTCCTCTATTTCTCTGTTTCTGGCTTCACACTGGGCAAAAGGGAGCCAGTGAAGTGAACAAGAGAGCAGGGGAAACCCTCAAAGACATCTTCTCTTTTAACCTCATTCAGCAGCTTGCATCAGCGGTTGAACCAGCTTCTAGATGATCCCCACAGAGTCTGCTGGCAGCCAGGCCCTTGCACACCACAGGCAGATTCCTTCTCTGCCCATCAAGAGCCACCAGCCACTAGTATCACTAGTATGACAGGATCTGGACAGTCGTCATCTGTAACTCTCATTCCAGCAGAAAGAAGAGGCACAAGATCTTGGGGGTTTGGGGGCTTTCTGCAAAGCCTCCTATTCAATCCTCAGTCCCAAAATGGGCCTTCCTGGGCTTTAATCAACACACAATGGGGCCTGAAAGTAGTCTGCCAGGTTAGGAGAGTACAGTCCCATGCTAAATGATGGGCAATTTCTTGTTAGTCCACAGTAGGCACAAACCTCCTCACCCAAATGATGGATATAAATGGCCATGAGACCCTTGGCCATCTCAGACTAAGTGCATAGTCACGGTGGTCTGTCATCCATGGCCAATTAGAACCAAATGCAGTACTCTCCAGGATCAGGCTGACAGGAGGCTGGAGGGGACCCTCACTCTATGCTGTTCTGAACCTGGCTTGGGCCTGGGATAGAAGACAGCAGCAGCCACTTCAGAACTTCCACACATGATGGAAGGGTCTAGGAGGGAGCAGGACCCCTCACCACATCTCCAAGTGTGTCCATCCCAGGCTTCTCAGCTACCTCAGCTTCCACCTACTCCTTCCTCCCTGATGTGGGCTCTGTTGCCCACATTGTTGTATACTAAGTGTTGTAGGAACATTATTTCCAGGCAAAGTTCAGAATGGCACAACCTTTTAGGGGCTTACTGTCCAAGTAGGGGGCTTAAAACACAGTAAAAAAACAAATAGAAAACAAAATGGGGAAGCAATGGATGGTAGAAGAAGCCCCAGTGACAAACAAGAGAACCACACAGGCCGTGAGAGGGGACAATGGTGAAGCAGAAGAGGAGCCTCAGATAATGACTTAGGAACTTCCATGCAGGAAGGAGCGCTGGGCTGCAAAGTGCAGGTAGAACAGTAAAAAAGCCATACTCTGAAGACACCTGATGGAGTGCGTCAGGGCCCATGTGAGCTTGGTAGGGACATCCAGGTAAGCCTGGTCCTGGACACATTCTGTACGAGAAGCTTTCCTGGGAGCCATGGGGGGATGGTGTCAATATTAGAGGTAGGGAGACAGACCTGAATGTGGCAGTGAAACCAAAGAAGAACAGAAAGGCTGGCTCCATCTGACCCACTACTGGTTCCATCCCAGAAATGAAGCCTGGGCCTGCCTTCCAGAAACAATGTGATTCCAAGTCAGGACATCTCACTTCCAGCCTAACTCATGCAAAACCTAGCTGTATGACTTTATGATGTACCTCCATCTCCTTGTCTGTCACTGTCCATAGTGACCTAACAGGAGCTGGTGTTATAATGGGAAGACATGAGGCATTCCCACTTTTTTTTGTAAGGATGATAAAAAGACAGCCTAAGGACAACATGATACACCATGATGCTACAAGGTGGTCTTTCAAAAGTTGGTATTTTCCTGGCTTCTCGGTCAGAGATTATCTGTCTCCAGACATCTCCATGAAACCTATCCCTTTCCATTGTCTTCAGCATCATGAGTAAATGCAATGTGTGAGATTCCACCAATGGACCCAGCACTCGGCCCCATAACCCACTGAGTGTCCCATCACCCAGTCAATACAGCAGATGTAGCATTGGGGGTATGCATGGGGGGAGGAGGGTCTGCTACTTACCATCTGTGTAAGCTCCACAGTATACTACTGGGCCTTCACTTCCCCATCTACAAATGGAGCTAATAATCTCTATCTCCTGATATTAATGAAACATTAACTAAGTACATACCACAGACCACGGTCCCTGGCACACAGGATGCACTGGATAAATACTGGCCGTTATTCATTGTTATTTTTATTATTGCTGACATCACAGGCATTGTTTCATTAATTTCAAACTACAATATTTTGCATATGCACTCTAGCATAGCAGATGGCTGCTTAAAAATATCTGAATCGCTTATAAAAGCAGTTTGAGACATTCCATTGAATAAGTCACTGGTTTATTTTTTAAGTTAAAAAAATCTCATATTTTATGTAAGAGACGCCTTTGGAGAGACAGTCTTTTTAAAAACACTACCACATGTTTTTTGCCACTACTTCTTTACAAAATGTTTCTCCAGGAAAAAAAAAAAAACGTGAGTGTGTACACACATACACACGCACACAATTGTTCTGTTGTCAAGATAATATATCAAGGCTGAGATTTTAACATTGCCAAAACATGACAGTATTTGGCAGACCTAAAACTGCTTGTCATCTTAAAACTATTTATGCAAAAGCAGAAAATAAACTATTCAACATTTTAGTCGCTCGAGGTGACTAAGGCCAGTCCTTCATATGTTCTCAGAAGAAATCCACCCTCCTCAGCATAGTAAGTCCTGTCCTTCCACCTAAAAAGTTTAAACTATTGGTTACACTGCACCCATGTTACCTGTGGAGTTTGGACAATGGCACAGTCAATACAAGGTCCCGCCCAAATTAACCCCCTCCCACACCATCCCTGCTACAGTGTTCATGCCACACTATTTAAATTAAAAGCATTTACTAGCTCTGAAACCTTAAGCAACTCACTAACTTCCCAAGTCTCAGTTTCCTTTTCTATTAAAAAGTTGGGGTGGGGATAAGGGAGAGGGAGACTGAGCTCAGCCTGGCTCGCCCTTGGGGCTAAAAGAGAATGGGGCTGAAAATTATTCTTGTTAATGGGAAAGCCATTTAAAGGGGCAAAAGGAAAAGAGGGGTGGGTGCTTTAACCCACAAGGCTGAAACATTCCACTAGCACTCTCCCTGATGTTTTCCTTGCAGAACCCTTAAATAAATCCTTGTAAGGGCAGAAAGGTGTCCCTTTTGCCTCAATGCAAGTAACTGTGTTGAATTCCCACAGAAGCAGAGGTCAAAATGCTCCCAACGATTTCCTTAATGATTTTGTTCATCAGAATGAAAGAAATGGATGCCCTTTGGAAACTATTTATGAATGTGTACCTTGTGAAGTTATAAATACATTGCGATCCATTTCTCTTCCCTTCTTATAAAGACATTGATGTGTTGGTTCTGACATGCCTCATGAACTCCGTCAATCACAAGTCTTCCTTAATGGAAACCACATGTCTGCCCAGAACTGTGTAATTATAATGCTAGGATTCTTGGCACTGCCAGGAAAGGGGGCATTGTCAAACCAATTAAAGATTATTTACTTACATACCATTTCTGGATCAGAACGTTCTTTCTTTTATGCTGATGCTGAGAAAATATATATCTCATCAAGTTGTAATTTTTGGGGGGAAAGATTTATGTTTCTTACCAATTATGTTCCCGGTTTTCAGTTCCTTTGCATGTAACTAAAAAATTCTTTTAAAAAAACATCTGGGAACAGCATCATGGGATGCTCTGTAAATAAGACTTTGCACACTTCACACCAAAATTACTGTGCTTGTCTATTTTGCTGCTGAAAAGTAATTTTATAGGATTTATCTCCACTGAGGGGTACATTAAGATCTAGGCTATTTCCTTTGGATATGTGAGGGGCTGAGTTTGGTTTGAAAAGAGGTCTGGGCTTGGTATCTGGCTCAAAAAAAAAAAAAGCTCCTGGAAGTCTTATTATTTTCTGTCTGAAAATAGGAACAAAATTCTATTCACAGAAATAAAAATGATCATGGGAAATTCCATGGTTGGGGGGAAGCAGTGGGATAAATATTTGGAGACAGGCGTCAACTAGCTGAAGGGTCATAAGTGAGTCCCCTCACTTACAACCTTCCTTTTCTATTTTTTAAGATTTATTTATTTAAACATACAGAACTGGGGTACAGGCCAGAGGAGTAGGGGCAGTGAGAGGATTCACCAGAGACAGAGCAGGGAGCAGAACAAGCTGATCCATGAAGTATACTGCTGAGGGGAGCAGCGGGCAGGTCAGGAGAGGTCTGTTGTGCCATGTGGGTCACCTCCAGGGTGGGGATTGAACTCATGCTGAAGTGGCCTTAGCTTCTTAGAGCTTTAACCCACTGTGCAACCAGAGAGGGCCCCATTCACAACTTTCTTACCTGCAAAATGCAAACAATAACAGTTGGGCTGTGAGCCCTCACCCGATATCCTGAATTTAAAATGAAGTGAGAAATTTGCACATGTGGCAATGTGCAATGCTGCTCCAACTGCCACATTCTGACCTCAAAGTCCATCCCCCTGGAGGCGGGGAGCATTCAAGGAGAGTGGAGCTGCCCCAGGGGAAGCAGCAGTGCTTAGTGGAGAAAATTATCCCAGTTGATATCAACTCACATAGGAAGAGGGAAACAGCTCCTTGGGTCCTTGGGCCTCGTTCTCAAATGGTCCCCACAGTTCCCAGGAGAAAGGTGCAGAGGCAGGCCCTCGCAGTGTGGGTCTGACCTCGGTGGGGTGGGTTTATGAATGTTTCGGGATCATTCTCTCTACACAGGCCATCTCTCCTAGGTCTTGGGCTCGCCAACGTCAATGACTGTGCAATTCCTCTTTAACTTCCCCACCAAAGTGAGACAAATAGCAAACCAAACCCAACCAAACAAGCAGTCAGTCCAGTTGTCTACAGAGGCAATTCGACTCCAACTATCAAATGATAGTTGGGTGTGGAATGGCGTCGCCCAAGTCAGGCAAATAACCAGCATCTGACCCTTTAGACTTTTGCCCTTCAGGTCCAAAGAGTTTCAAGAAACCTGTCAGAGCTGTGCTAGAAGAACCACAGGCAGGGAGGGCACCACCTGTCAACATCAGGGTCCACTCTGCAAATGACACCACTAGGAACCTGTAGTTTTTTTGTTGTGTTTTGTTTTGTTTTAGAAGCAGAACTCTCTCTCTTAGAACTCTAGATCTAGAATTCTGTGTGACTTCATTTATTATACTAGCTTGATACTCTCTTGATGCCTCCAAACAAGACAGGCTGATCTTGCATTACCATGTTACAGTTCATCAGATGAATGGAGATTTTATCAGAAATTCATTTCTTCCTCAACATCCCACCACGATGTTAAGAGACCCCGCTGGGCAAAGAACACACTTTTTCTCTAACTAATAAAGCAGGAAATTCACAGTGAAGTTTTTTCATTTAATGAGACTTCTTCATTCAAAACACTGGTAATGATAAGTTCCCAGCTCATTTTGATTTCTGAACATTCAAACTAATAATGCAGAAAATTTAGGGTTGGTTTTTCTATCACGTAACAGAACATAGGTTTTGTTATACATCTGGTATATGAAACACTAAATGCAAGTCCTTCTAATTCATTTTAATTTTTGAAAATTCATTCTGGATGTAATCTGGATGTAATCAGTTATGTGAAAGGCACACTTCTGGATCCAGCAGCGTCTTCTAAGCGGGCAAGGGCGTCTGGTGGGTTATTAAGCATGGACAGGTCATCCCTGTGCATAGTCCAAAAAGATGCCTCCTCCTATGCTTTAAGTCTCTTGTCTTCGAGTTGATCTCCTTGATGGTAACACTTAGGGAACAAGTGGTATGACATTGGTGAAAGTGGGTGCTGGCATGTTCCGCTACAAATGAACATCCTTTTCAATTTCTGGTGTCTCAATGTCCTTGGAATTACATCTTGTATCCAAGGTGCATGAAAATATCAGGACCTATATATTCACAGCATCTTTCTGGGACAGTTTGTCAAACAAGAGACCAAGATCAATATGGAATGCAACAGGGCCCTCCCTGGTGGCGCAGCGGGTTAAAGCACTGCACTAAGAAGCTTAAGCCACTTCCGCATGAGTTCGATTCCCGCCTGCCCTGGAAGAGATCCACATGACGAGGCAGACCTCTCCTGACCCGCCCACTGCTCCCCTCAGCAGTGTACTTTGATGATCTGCCTGTTCTGCTCCCCCACTCTGTCTCTGGTGAATCCTCTCACCCTCCGCATCTCTGGCCTGTACCCCAGTTCTGTATGAATAAATCTTTAAAATAAATAAAAATTTTAAAAAATATGGAATGCAACAGACATACAGGCAGCAAGAGGATCTGTGGCTGTGTGATCTCCAAATCCCCCAGTTCGATGACTCTAGAAGGGTAAAAAAAAAACCCAGGGCAGAGGAAATATTTGACACCCCCCAAGCATACTGCATGATGCTGAGAAACTGCCAAAGCGTGTCATTTTAAGCCTGCCAGATTCTAGGATACGCTACCAACGCACAGTCTAAAACAGACTCTTTGGACAATGGTGTGAGTCCAGGATCTGCCTGAAACTCTGCAAGGGTAGATCTATTTCTTAAACTGCCTGACTCTCCTGCAGGTCTGTGTGAGGTTGAATTAGAGTTTAAGAAAGAACCCTACACCCTGACTGGCACAGAATAGCTGAATGATAAAGATTTTGTTCCCTCGGCTTTACATCACAGCACAGACATCCTGCACTACTCCACCTATGGGTAGGGCGGCCATGGCCTGAGCCTCTGAGCTAAGAAAAATGATCTCATCTGTGGTCAGAGACACGCAGTGCAATTTTATTGCATGATGCACAGAAACTCCCAAAACGTGTCAGCTCAAACCTACCAGATTCTAGGATATGGACTAGATCAAGTGTTACAGCCAAGAAGATTCAGTCTCCTGAGGACCTCAGTCCTGCTTCTGACAGTCGGCCTCTGGCCTTTGAGAATATAGTCTACACAACAGATTCCGGGCCTCAAATCCAACTTTAATTTACTAGTGACCTCATGGCTTTCAGAAACGGTACACAGGATTTATCTGGAATTCACTCTTTCCTACGCCCTTTTTTTATTGGCTAAATCTGATGATCATACTGATCTTTTTATCTAGAAAGGAATTCTTCTGGAAATACTTAGTATTTTTAATAAAATCAAGAAAGATGCGCTGGCCTTTGTAAATAACTTGTAAGCATGTAATTTCTCAAAATGTTTTCTTGATAAAATAGTGATGGTCTTATTAAAAAATAAATTCTTGATTTTTCTGAAATAATTTTATGAACTCTCAAAAATGTAGGTTAATCATTAAAATTACAATTTAGATTTGAGATTTGGTAAGTTGTGATTTCTATGTTTTACTCAAAAGAAAGTGGGATTTTCTTTTACTTTCTCCAAATCTGTTTTTTGAATATGAATTTATGAGGTAACGAGGAGGTTAAAGATAGGGAACAAAAGAAAAGTGAAGTGAATCTTTATTTCTCCTGCCAAAAACTGCATATTTTGTGTATGTATCTGTGTGCATATTTTATCTCTGCATATATATGCATATTTAGCATATTTATTCTATTAAGTAGCCCTATAGGAACTGAACACCTGTACCAATGATTATCATATCTCCCCTGTAAAGACAATACATGTAAATGAATGCAATACTCAAGCCCATCCTTACTAAGAGAAAAGTCACTATTTCAAAGCTATAAAGTATTAACTAAAATACCTCCTTTCTTGGTGAATATTCAACCAAGATAGATTTTAGAATTCTTGGACTTTCCCAAGTTCTACTCAAGAGCTTAGGGACACAAGGAAAGCAATCCGATCACTCACTGGGCTTCCCCTTCCACCTCCAATGCAGCCTCCCCAAGGTCCTCTCACACACACTGGGACACTCCAACCTTCATATCCAATCTCCCTCCCCTACCTCTACTAACACATTTTATCCGCCCTTGAACCTCACATATACCAGGATGTGTCCTGGGAAGTTGGAAGTAAGCAGGCCTAGAGCTAAGAGTGCCCCCAGGGAGAGCAAATCCATATCCTAGGTGGCCCCAGGACCTCCCATCCCATGTGGAGGGGTCTGGCTGGGACAAGACCAAACTGGGGCTCTCTAAAGAGCAGAATCCCACGTCACTGCATCTGAGAGATGTGGAACAGATAGTCACACTCTGAATCAGTGGAAACACTGCACCTTCTATATAATTTAGGCTGAAGTATTCTGCATTTACCAGTTCTTACAAAGTGCTGAACATACCTTCATTTATTCTCAGATGCCTCAAGATCAAAATTGCACCTACTGAGAATGGTTTTAAACTCTGCACGTGCTGATTCCTGTGCTGTAACTGACCCCTTGCTTTCTCTTCCCCCTGAAAACTCCTCCCCATTCTCAAAGAACTCACTCAGGGCACATACCTCTTGTAGGCCACCCCCAGTAGCCTCCTGCCCCTTATCTGGGGTTTACCATTCCTGTCCTCCATGACCATACTACTGTCCTTATATAGCTATACTGAACTACTTATTAAGTTGAAATTACCTCCTCAGCCCCCAATCCTGAGCTGCTTCTGAGCAGTCTTATCCACATTTGCATTACAGAGCCAAACACCCAATGCATGCTTGCTCAAATGAATGAAACTCAACCCATTTAACCCCTCATCAAGCTTTCTTCAACCCTAAATACCTCCCCTAATCCCCTACCTCTGCTTTACTTTCCTGTATATCAGTAACCAAATCTCATATTTTGTAGGTAGTCATCTTCCCCATCTAGGATGGGAGCTCAAAGGCAGTTTGTGCAAATTACTGACTGCTGAATCCACACACTGAGAGTAGGAAAATTTTCGATAAACAACATTGGATGAATAAGTGAAGTCACTTAACAAGTATGAACTATTTCCACTTTCTCCAGCTCCAAACATCTGTATATCATTTTTGTCAAGAAGCCTACTGCTACAATGACCACTTACTTTTGATAATAGAATTATTTTCAAATGAAATGATATACATAAAGCTAGTAAATAGAAGACTATAAAAATAGGTTATATTAAGATTACATTGAGAATGTCTGTGTGTCTCTCCAAACCAACTGATGGGCCAGTGCTGATACAAACATGGCAACTTACCACACATTGGGGAACACCATGGCCTTGATCAGTCAGCCCTTCGATGCCCCAAGTGTGCCCTTCCATCCAGTACACTGTGCATGCTTTCCCCCGCTCCCGAAAATACCCACAACCTGAAAACTTAGTGGTACCACCCTCAGCATTTCTCTGTCGTGGAAGCTTCAAAGACTCGGCCCAAATACCACGCTACTCAGATTGCAGTGAATGAACCTTCAGCATGCACAAGAGTGCTTCTGTTTCATTTTCTCTTTGAAAGAAAAAAAAAAATCTCACAAAAAGAAACAGAATGAAAGGCCCATATTGACAGCGTTCACCCAGAGACCGGGCTTGGGTTTGTGTGTGCTGTGGTCTGCACTGCAGACCCTTGGCCGACATGGTCCGAGTCACCCCAAACAACGGAGGCATGGCTTCTTAAAAGCTTAGGACTCAGGGTCAGATTCCGTAAAAAATCCCAGATCTCCACTTCCACAAGTTCTGCCAGTTGAGTTGCTCAGGTTAGTTCTGTAAGGAAACTCCTAGTTAAAGGCTCAGTCTTTAACCCTTCTCTCTTTTGGCTAAGAATTAGGAACATGAGCTGTTTTCAGTTACAGAAAAGAAATTTTATGAAGCATTCTGAAGAAATTGGTAGGGTTTTGCCTCTTAAAATGCTGTGACTATACACAAATACTTTAAATCCATTCCAAGAGGCTAGTCTTCAGGATTATAAACACAGAAAATCAGTCTGTTCCAGTGTTGATATGGTAAAGTATAAAAACTAAGTTCAGCAGTGGCTGAAAAGTATCTACATATCCAGAGAGAATTCTTTTCTCCCTTCTTGGAAATGAAGCAGAGTTCACAAAGTCTCAATTTGCCACTGAAACCTATGTACATGAAAATATGCATCAAAATTGTATTCTAAGAATAATAACATCCACTTCTTTCTTGACTGTTCTGCAGTCCTCCCATTTGCTTTCCTGCTATTTAGCTACAGAAAGCTGTGCCCTTTTGACTAGCATCTTTAGGAGCACCACGTAGAACCACAGCTCTCAAATGTGGCCCCCAAGAATCCTGCAGGTCTCTGAGTTTCTTTTAGGAGATGAAATGTGATCAAAACTATTGTCCTAATAATACTGCTATGCTGACATTTGTACAGAAGGGAAAACCTTGGAGAAGGGATTAGAGGCAAGGGTACCCGCCGTATATAGCTGTCATTGTTTTCTTCATCAGGAACTAGCAGGAAATGTACTTTAGAAAACTTGTACCTCTCACCATGAGCGTGACAGTTTCCTCATATATTTTCTGTCAAAAGTAATTGTGATACTACTAAATGTAAATTGTTAATACTTTATCCTAAGATAATGCCACAGCACTAGATGCACATAACTCAGAGAACCCGTATTTTCCACATAACCAATGCATGATGTTATAATATCACGTCATAATGGGTGAAGTAGCCATTTGAAATGAGAGGCATGCCAATCGATTTTAATAAAAAGGAACAAAACAGGGCCCTCCCTGGTGGCGCAGCGGGTTAAAGCACAGCACAAAGAAGCTTAAACCACTTCCGCATGAGTTCGATTCCCGCCTGCCCCAGAGGTGATCCACATGGTGAGGCAGACCACTCCTGACACGCCTGCTGTTCCCCTCAGCAGTGTACTACGTCGATCTGCCTGTTCTACTCCCCACTCTGTCTCTGGTGAATCTTCTCACCCTCCGCATCTCTGGCCTGTACCCCCCAGTTCTGTACGAATAAATAAATAAATCTTTAAAAAAAAGAAAAGGAACAAAACAGTCAATGATGGAGCTCAGATTCAACAAAGCAACTTGTAAGAAACAGCCACTTGTTGAGCTGTGACATTGCACAAAGAATATTCACAATTATCTAAAACACAACTATTAAAATACTCTTCTTTCCAAAGAAAGATATATATAAATGTGTGTGCGTGTGTGTGTGTGTGTGTGTGTGTGTGTATAGAGAGAGCAAGGGGAGAGAGAGATGAAATTGGATTTTCTTCTACACTTTCCCCAAATTTATATACTGCAACCTAAAGCAGAAGCAAGCATGCTTCTGTTATATCAGCTATTGGAAAATTTGTAAAAATGTAAAACACTGAATAAAGCATCTACTTTCTATTATAAGTACACTTGTATAAAAATAGGCAATCTGATTTAATTATAAAAGGAATGTCCAACTCCTTTCCTACTGTTTGTTTGTCTTCTTTTTGCTACGGAAACTTGCTCATACATCACTAATGTTAGATAGTATTTTTGTTCAGAAAAATGAGTGTGTTTCATTTTTAAATGTATTACTTATGTTAACATAGGATGGGGCTGATATTTCAATTTTTTAATTAGTAGAAAAAGGCTACATTTCTCATTTGAGTACAATGGATATGGCTAGTGATGATGTCAGGGTTGAGATGCAGTTGACATATGTATTCATCATGTGTGATGTATGTATGAAGATGCAGACAATCTTTCCAACTCTGAGCAAAATCTAAGAGACAACCAGCCCAGAAGAAAAAGGCAGAAGATCAAAGAAACCCCTTTTGTCTCCTTTTCCATTTCATCTGTACATCCTATGGGACAGATATACAAACTACAGAAATAATCATTTCTCAAATTTCCCTATTACTTTTTTCCATAATTTGAAAACCTAAAGCTCTTTCCACTGGCTGCCTTTCTAATTCTTCTTTCTATTTCTGTCCCTGTGCAAGAAGGATTTTGCCAACGAAAGTGCTATAAACAGCCATGCCTTTGCTGAAAAAGGCAATATGCCGTCAGCCTGACATATACCTCACTTTTCCGCTCATTGTCAACACTGTGATGGATGGTGTAGTTCATTAATGTGGACGATTGTCAGCTTTTCCTGAATAAATATAAAAAGAAACAAAGAAATCCCCACC
Organism: Condylura cristata; assembly: GCF_000260355.1. NCBI lineage: Eukaryota > Metazoa > Chordata > Mammalia > Eulipotyphla > Talpidae > Condylura > Condylura cristata. The sequence continues at coordinate 29,566,477 of NW_004567127.1, read as the reverse complement.
CTTCTCAGGCCAGAGTGAATTATTTCCTATTTCCAGGCTTAGGCTTAAGGATCCATAGGGCATTTGTCTCCAAGTAAATAATGAACATACCCTTTAATGGAAGAAATTTTAGTTTGGGTGCAGGGCTGAACTATTTATTTATTTATTCGTTTATTTATTTATAAATATTTATATATATACAAACCATATATACATATACATAAAGACACACAGAATTTATATATGTGCGCTGTGTGTGTATACAGAAAAGGAGAAAGGAACGCTATTCAAAAGAATGAAACCATTTTGGCACCTAAAATTGTACTTTAACACCATATTTCATCTTTAGGCTACAAAGTCATCTAAAATGCAAGAAATTATCGCTTTTGGAAACCTGTAAAGTAAAAATGATCCGTCATGTGCTAAACCTCACATAACAAGAATCACAAGAACGCAAGTGGTGCTGGAGGGGAGGGAGGGATGGGCAACTGATTCACAGCTGGATAGGAAAGTTGGTGAATGTCAGTCTGCACCAAAAGGAAGTTTTATGGAAAGAACCAAAGGAAATTTTCCTTTCGATTTCTCCACCATGGTGCAAGTTGGGAAAGCATCCACGGCCTGATGTGTCACACATACTCGCTGGAGAAAGGTGAGCAGCTCCACGGTGCGCTTTTATCAGGAGCTGTGGCCTCTGTAAGTTCTCAGTGCTGGCATCCTTATCTCTCTACCTATCTGCACTGTTCTAACTAGGTCTGTGCTAACTCTGTTCATCACAAAATCAACAAACACCCCTGGGTATGTCTTGCCTTGAGCTGTGGCTTACAAAAAACAGCAACCGAAACAAAACAGCCTCATGCATGCGGAGCACACAAATGGATGCACAGAGCCAGCTCACTCCGGGCAGCCTACTCCCGGACAGATTTTCTTGGGTGGTAATGTGCTAATGACAATAATAATTTATTCTGAAGATGTGCTAAATTTCTGGAGTGGAATTGTGAAGTATTTTGAATGTCACGGGAAAACACGGGAAATGGAGCTGTCAGGAGCACTGGCACTCTGCCACCACTTGAAGCGCCCATATGATCTGAATAGGAGGTGCCTCTTAAGGATGAAACAGCAAACCTGGGAAGATTTGGTCTTGGCACAACAGCATGTCTGTGTATCGTGCATCCTTAGAACACAGGCAAGGCCCTCTTGTCAGGGCATTCTAATTCTTAATAATGTAGGTGAAGGATTTCCAGCCTAACCAAGTGCACAGCTGTTGAGCCCTGACCACAGTCAGGCACTGTGCGAGGACCTCACCCATGTACTCTCCTCCCACACAGGCTCCAAGTCTCTTAGGTCTGAACTCTCACCACTACCATGGTGTAGTCAAGACTCAGATTAACATGAGTGGCCTATCTGAATGTATTATGAGTAAGTGGTATGAACAGGATGCTCACTCAGCCCTGTCTGACTCCTGGTCCAGATCTGTGAACCACTGAAACACGTGGCTGCTGCGTAAGTCTGCAATATGGGGAGAGTTTTTATCAAGGGAAAAAGCAATCTGCAGTTGGCTTTAGACCTGTGCTTCTTAAAGTGCTAGCCCTTTGACAGCTCATTTCCTCTACACCTAAGCAGCACCTAAGTCAACAGAACAGGCAATGTTCCGTTCATGTCACAGATTGGAAAATAATGAAAGTTCAGAGAGCTTAAAGCATTGTCTGAAGGTTCAGTAGTCACAAGTAGGAAAGGTGGGGCCAGAATTCAAGTCTTTCCAGCACCCCATCACTTATTTATTTGCAATAAAGGGACAAATAAATAAATAGGCCACAAATAAACCCACTGAGTGGGAAGGTAGCCGCTGTGCCATAGGTCATCTCATGGCTGCGTAGCTTGTTGTATGATGACACCATGTTCCCCAACCCCCACCAGTGCTTAAGAATTCTCCAGACCCACTGCACATCCTGTTATCACACTGGCTTCAGCATGTGGCACCCCAGAAATCTCAATACAAGAAGTGAGAGGCTGAGTGGCGAGGCTCCTTAGGAACAACGACCGTAACTTGAAACTCTTCCGGTAAGTAGCCAGTCAGCAATCTATCCGCCCGAACTTCTTAAATAGTCACAGAACACTTCCAGCAAGTCACAGAATAATAAAAATCAGTTGTGGGAAATGGGGGATTTCAAAGAGGGAAAAGTGCCCTCCTACACACTCCAGACTTTATGTGTCATGGGGATCCAGAGACTGCAATATGAGGACTTGCAGAGCTTCAGGGCAAATTAAGATGGACATATTTTCTGGAATCTATCAGGGTCAGGCCCTGACATTCGTTCAGAATACCCCATGAAGGAGGAAGCCATCCAGAAGAGCAGTAAATTTCTCAATCAAATCTCATAAGTGTCCTGAACTGATAACACCACTTGGCTTTAAAATTTTATGATGCCAGAAAATGAGACCTCACTTACCACCTTGACTTCATGAACCCAACTCACAGTGGTCCACAATGTGTATTCCCTTCCCCGAAATAGGAAGGGTAGGGACAGTGATGCATTTTCTGCTTCTTAAAGATGTGTTGAGTTGTGGGCCAAAGAGGAATATAATGAACCAACACCGATAATGTACATACAATGAATTTATTCTGTATTCCAAAGGACTCTTCCTTCCTATTTTCTCCCCAGCAAATTGAAAATTATATTCATAACCTGATTTCAAAGCACTCTGAATGTGCATTTCTCGGAGCTATTAACTGAGTTTGGATGGCGTTTTATATTTCTTTCCTGTGCATTTATTATGGGACATCCAAGAGAGAGAAGAAATTCAAGATCAAGGAATGGGGAGATGTGCCTGCTTGTCTCTTCTGCCAAAAAAAAAAAAAAAAAAAAAAAAAAAGGGCATCAACTTTTTAAAGAAAACATTAAAAAAGTGATGAAGATAGAATGCAGTGATTCCTTAAGCTTTTGTGGGCCATGTACCCTTTGGAG
>NW_004567127.1:29471439-29561310 GCF_000260355.1 Condylura cristata | reverse complement strand
TACTTCTCAGCATATTATTTCACCAACCAATCTGAGCAGCCCATCAGATTTCCATACACACAGAATCATTTCTGCTAAAACAAGCAGTACCACAAAAACAGACTCAAACAAAATCACAGACGTATCCAACTTTTGATCCAGAAATTATAGGTCTAAACATCTAGACCTGATGCCTGTCATCAGAGAGAGAATAATCAAACATGTTTATCGCAATTATAGTCTTGGTGTGAAAAACTGGAAACCTCCTCAAGGTCCCATGATGAGGGAATGGTCACTTGGAATAATAACAAAAAACTCATTAAAATATTTTCCAAAAATGCCTAAATGATGCAGGAAAATTCTCATGAGGTCACATTAATAGAAGATGCAGGATTCTAAGCAGTGCAGGCAAAGACCAGATTTTTATTTGTTTACAATTAACCACACTCCTCAGATTGAGCCACATGCTAATCACCAGGACACTTTTCAAAAAGATATATATATATATTATATATATATGTTCCTTGTTCTGGCTAAAAAACAGAGAAAGAAGAAAGCCAATTTAAAAAAAAAAAAAGGAAAGAAAGAACAAAAGAAAGGAAATGTGTTACAAACAGCCTGTTACTGGGGAGTGGCACTAGGGAATTCTTTTGGCTTCCTTGTTCCACCTTCATGCATATTCCAAGTTTTCTACAACATAAAATAGCAACCAAAGGATGCTTGAAAGAAGTCAACATGGCTTTTATCAACTTAAATTCCAACCAGCATCATCTCTTTTAGACCTGAGTGTGAAATGTTAGCAGTAGGTGATTCCACCCTGGACTCCAGGTTACTCTAGGGGTCTTGGGCTCACTCAGTGCTTTCATTCTCCCCAACGGCAGCAGCCTTGTCTTTCGTATTCTTTCCCTACTTTTTCATTGGCTATGGAGTCAAACCTTTTCAATTTGTAATGAAAAAACTACACCCACAAAAGTTAAGAACCTTGGCCTTAGGTCACACAGCTTGTTAGTGGAAGTTCTCAGCTAGAAATCAAATCTTCACTTTGGTCCTCATTTTCAGCCAATTGCTTCATGGTAGGAGACACATATAAAGGAACCCAAATTCTTTTGCACAGCACCTCCATCTCAACTGCTGAGCTTGACAGAGGAGTCCTGTTTACAAATGTTAATGAGGTCTTACTGCATCTTCTTTGAAAATGATCACTTGCCCCCTTTAATTGCTATAATGACAATTCACATATAAACATGAAAAAGATGGCTATTTCCAGTCATCCACGAGATAACCATGCTAAACATCAAAACTAGCAAAAAAAAGTTTAAAGATTATGTTATATTAATAAAGATGACAGTTGCTTTTCCATGCAAAAGAGACTTGTGGGAAACCTCAAAACCATTTCGTTTTATCTTTAAATAATTTGTGGTTGGATTTTTTTTTTAAGTACATGAAAACTTACTCCCATTGCAATTACATTTTACTTAATCAAAATCTAAAATCCTGGCACTCTTCAAAATAGTAATCATTGCACACACCCATTTAAAAAAAAAGAACAAGTACAGGTATATTCAGATAATCAGTTAATGACTGAATCATATTAAATGATGAGGCCCAGGATATAGAGAAGTTTATGGTCCAAAAGAGTAAAGTAGAATTATTGATACAGAAAGACAAAACATGCCATAGTCTAGCAGAAGCAAATATTCAATAAGACATCTGATCCCAAAATCTTCATGACAACTCTGCAGATGATATAGATATGACTGGGTAAGCAGATAGACAGGGAAAGGGAATGCAGTTTGCAGGGTTCAAATCTGGCTAAACAGCTTTCAAACAAGTTCCTCCACTCTCTTTGCAATCCACAACTAATTTCTGCTCTTTCAAGACCTTCCACGCTCTACCTGCCTTTTACATACACAATTGTTTCTTCATGTGTTCTATTGTTCCAACAATTATTTATCTTCTTGCCAGCAGAGAGGAAATGGTCTGTGCTGGGTTTAAAACCCCGGAAAATACTCCCCCAGAAGCAGGACTAGTTTGCATCTTTTGGACAGCCAAGATCAAAGTGATTTAAAATGTTTATTTTTAAAGTAAACCATTTACACTGATCTTTGAAAATCCCCTCTCGCCCTTTAAAAACGGTATTTGACTCCGCCACTCTGTGAGAGAGACCAAAGTCACCAGCTACTTTCGAGATGGCACTGGGAGGGCAGTCCAGCCTGATTTATCTGACAATCTCAATGTCAGCTCCACAGAAAGTAGACCCGGAGGAGGGTTAGCAAATGCACCAGGCTGGACCATGGAGGAAAAAGCCCCCCCTGAGCACAGGAATGGATGCGGGAACACATGGCTCCCTAATTGAGACAAGCTGCAAAGAAACAACATCGAGGGAGGAAATCATCAACACTGTTCCTTGAGATCACTTAAGAAGGTAACCTTCACGGATTCCCAACTTCTGTTTACAGAGAAGGAAGTTACAACTTCAAGTCCATTCTTTCCAGATTCTAGACACACGCTAGCAAACAGAAGATACCGAATGGCACCAGGACTTGGGGGGGAAGGGAGGGGGGGTGTTGGGGAGGTGTTCCCTTTCCTTTGCAAATCTGGAGGATGATTTGAATGGCCTCAGGGTCGCTGTATCTGGAGTTTTCCCAGCCCCCCAGACTTGATCTCACATCTCAAACACAACGCTTCTTTTATGAAACCCCAGCTTAAATATTAATGTGTGTTTTCTTAAGGAAGTGGAAGGCAAATCAACTTCCTGGTACCCAGGGTATCTGATTTCTAAAATGGTCTAACGCTGATTGTCACAGCCCCACCAGATGTGGGGGGTAGGGGGCACTATAAAAACGGAAAGGCTGGCTTTCAGGCTCACTGCTGCGAGGGTCCCACGCCCCCAGAGCTGCATCCTCTGTGGGTATATTTTTGTTAGCTGGCTGCCGGAAGCCCTCAACTGCCCGCGTTGTTTTGTGATCCAATAAGGACCTTCCCAGGCCCGCTGTCAGCCCAGCCGTTAAAAAGAGTTGTGTGTGCTTGGTAAGTTTGGGGGTGGGGGTTAGAATAATAAGTATTATCATCTCCATCACTGCCTCAGCAGCATGCAGGCAGGTGGGGTACAAGGGCTGGGCTCCAAAGTTTGCTAAAAGGCCTATTTTGAGAAACCCTTTGTTCTACACCCTCTTGTTTACCGTGTGCACCCAGAAACAATGTCTTTTGTTACGAACCCCCCTTCTTTGACTGCTGAGTTTGTTTACTGACATTTTCAATACCAGGCAATACAAAGAGTTATTTCCTCATAGGAATTCCAAATGTCACCAAGAACAAAAGTGGGTTCCAAAGAAGCCTGTCTAACCAGATAAGATGCCCTCAGTTAAGAGAAAAATCTAATGAAAACAAATCTTGCTCTTGAAGGTGGCGCGATGCTTTGCCTGTCGGTTATGTCACTCCAAAGCCACCTGGCTAGCTCTGTGATGCTAGTCTCTGCTTATCAAACACTGAGGTGTGATTTGCAAAAAATAAAACTTCTGTGTTAGCTAAAATCCAAGATGTCTACCAAGTAATGTCTAAGCTTTAAAAAAAAGTGTTTTATAAATAGATCCTGTAAGTTACCAGAGGCTAACCCATAGATAATATAGATTTTCAAAGTCACTCCCTCTGCAAATGTTTTTAACAGCACACCAAGCCCAGAGACATGGTGGTAAGCCAAAGCAGAAAGTCCTGCCCTCACTGAGCTTTTAGATTAGAGGAGGAGGCAGGCATGCATCAAACTGTCACCTAAGAACATACCCCAGGCCAAGAAGGAAAGCAGCCCAGTGTTAGCAGGGTAAAAAAGAATCTGAGCAAGTTGGAAACTCAAAGAGGTTTTCCTGGAGGTGAAACTTGAGGACTGGGAAGCAAGTAAATAGGTGGAGATCAAACTGCAGAAGGACTCCCCAGGCAGCAGAGAGTAGGAGTGTGGCTGGAGGGAGAATGTGGACAAATGAGGCAGGTGGGTGTCAGACGGGCGTCAGATCGCCAGGGCCTTGCCACAGCATTAAGGTCTGAATCCTCATGGACTCATCCAGAGGGGAACCCTAGTGACTTTTAGCTAAGCACACGAGGCACCCCTATATCTTTGCAATTTGTCAAGACCCAGACCAAGCCACAGGTACAGCCCTCTCTGCTCATGCACATCTGTCTAACTCACACACCTCCCGGTGAAAGGGGGTGGATTTTCACCCTAGCCTCCAGTGTTCTGAAATAGAGCAGAGCCAACCTGTGGTTTAAAAGGTGTGCTTCTCTTTTAAGCCAATCGCATACAGTGACCACCTGTATAAATATGGAAACAGATTCAGCATACAAATTTCATAATTAGCCACTTCCTTTAAAGAACAGTTACAAAGTAAGTGTAAATCATGGTGATAAGGAGATTCAGCTTTCCCAGCACACAATGTCAAATTAAGCTCTAGGTGGTGGGGGGAGGCCATTTGGGAAAGAATGTCAACAGAGAGAGAAACCCAACTTAACATTAGCTTTCATGATTTCTTTTCCAAATCTCTTAGGATTCACAATTGCTGAATATTAAGGATTCACAATTGCTGCATATTACCAACTCATTCTGAAAGGAAAATAGATATTGAACTAAGGTTATATGGTAGCCAGGAGACTCAAAAATAGTTTAGTGGTGAAAGTAGAGCATGAAGGAGAAAATGTAAAAACCAAGTATTTTTCTCTAGCAACAATGTTGCTATCTAGACAAAGATAATAAAAATAAGTCATGTTATGATTAAAACTAGTTCTCATGCTTTTGAATGATGCCAGCTAGGAGACACTGCTAAATGTTCTCCAAAGAACCTTCCTTACTCCTCATAATTTCCTGAGAGTTAGGATCTATTAACATCACCATTTTCATTTTACAGATAAATCAGGAGGAGCCTGTGTGATTTGCCCAAGGTCACTGTGGTCTATTGCTGACCCCAGATATCTTCTCCTTCATCTGAAATAACATCTTCAATAGTTCCCTAAGCATATGGCTGCCCAGAACAAAAACTGTATACCCTGACAGCAGTGAAACCATGTGACCAAATGCTAGCCAATAACATGGGAGCAGATTGCTGTACCAAACACCCAAAGGGAAGAGGTGTGCCCGACCCAATCCTTCCTGCTAGGGATGCCCATATGACCCTCACAGATACAGGGTGGACGGCAGGGATGGCCCCCTTCCAGGAATGTGTTCAGAGAAGACTATTTGGGGGGCCCAATTGAACAAAACCTGTCCCTTACCCCACACTGAACTCCTTCCTCCTGTGTTAGCATATGTGAGAATAATAAACTTGTCTCATCAAAGCCTCTGCATTGCCTGGGAATTTGCAGGGGCTCACAGGGCATGTTTGGGGACACTGAGATTGCAGTTATATCCAACCACAGTTGATGCAGACACCTAGAGAAAAGTGATATCCTGAGCAATATTAAGCTAGTGTCCCATCTATAAAGCAGGATGGGTGATGCTGAGCTCAGAGCACTGGGGGAATTACACGTGATATGATGTCACTGCAATTTTTAGCACAGTCTCTGGCTTGTCATAATCCCTTGGTAAATGTTAGCTCCCTCCGCCATATTCCTCACACAACAGAACTAACAATGCGTGTCACCGAATTTACTCCCTACCGATCACCAAGGCTCCAACACCCAGCCTGGACACTGTTCGAGCTAGCAGGAGCACATGTAGGAGCCAACATATGTGTGGCTTATAGGGGCCCTATACCCCATCTGCTGTAGAACCCGGCTGATCTCCCTCTCTTCCTGACTTCTGCTGCCATCTCCACTTGCAAAGAATGCCTCTCCTGGACTGGCCAGACCTCCTTGCCCTGAGTTTGGGGACATTGAGATTGCCTAAGCTTCAGTGGTTTCCCCCACCCCACATCGCCCACATTAAGAACCTACATTATTCTGTAAATACTGAGAACAGGGGCCATTATCCCACATCACTGTGCCCATCACCTGAAATGATGTGCCACAGCCTAACACAAAGGAAGGAGTTACATCTCAGCCAGGAAGTGAGGTCCGGAAGTTAGAGTGGAAGGCAGAAATCACACGCAGTCAAAATTATCTTTGAAAAGCACTCACATCATCTGTGAAGTACCACATAGGCAGATTTGTGTTGACAATCCACTGTAATCTTAGAATGACTGAGCTGGATAAAGAAATGTCCCCATGCTCCTGTCTGGGTATTCAAACTATCCTTTTTGTAAGAAAAGCATTAAACCTCTCATAAGTCTGGGGATGGGCAGACACTCATACTTTCTTTCTTTCCTATTAATCTCATAGTGTCACCAGTGTGTTTCCTGGTTGAGAATTAAATGGGACCATATCTAGGACGATACCCCTGCAGAACCTAGCACCTCACAAGTGAGCCAATAGTGTTTTTGGGTCAGAATCCAGCCTTGCTCTGTTGAGTCCACACTGTTTCTGAAAAGCTGGGGAGCACTGACTAGCATCCCTTCCCTCCATCCAAGCTGATGCTTCCAGCTGTTGCCCCACTGACTGGCCACCACCCTCTCCCCTTGGAAATACTCTTGCAGATTATCATCCTGGAGTAGATGTGGGGTGAGAGACTTGCTTAGTTGCTAAAACATTTGAGACACTTAAAATGTGAGCATCATGGGACCCCCATGGTGCCGGTGACCATGCCTCCAGCCCTTGGAAAAATTTAATGTTTGCCCCTTTCCACCCCTCCCCCATAGAAACAAGCTTTAACACAACATGAAGGCAAACAAAAGCAGCCTGGCTCCCAGGAGTTCACCATGACTTCTGTTTCCATGACTAGAAAACCTGACGTCACAGGCATGACTTCTGGGACTCAGATGCTCACCTGCCAGCACATCCACACCTGAGATGGGTGAGCTCAGCCATAGGACCCATTTTGTTCTATCCTCGAATCAATACCAACCTGGAGGACTCCCCAAGTGGCAGACTGTTCTTGACCTTTCAGTGGGTCCAAGAGAGCAGAAAGGGCAACACCCTCATGACCAAGGTCATGAGGCTTTGCCCACACAAAACTGCAAACATGCCGGAGCAGCAGGTCCACCCAAAATGTGATGCCTGCTGTGACGCACACCACATTTGTCACCAGTAACTGAATTTTAATACTCTGTTGTATTGTATTCAATCCAATATAGCCACAATAGCATCATTTCAAAACATGAACTTATTTAAATATTGATATATTTTATAATCCTCATTCTAGTGTGTTTTGTATGATTCTGAATGTCTCAGACCCAACCAACCATTGCTCAAATGACCAGAAGCCCATAGATACCATCAGACAGTGCCACTCTGAAAGAAAGGAGATGCACAAACCCCCCACCCCACCACCACCACCACCACCCACACATACACACCCACACACACACACACACACACGTGCTAACTGTTTTGGCATTCCTAGTGATTTAATTTTTTAAATAATTAGCATCCATTTAAAAATCGGGTTGCATCATAATTCTTAAGTAGAAGGGTGATTGTCGGGGCTGGGGGACAAGGGTATGAGAGTTGGTGCTGAAAAGAACCTGAGTTTCAGTTTTGCAATTGTGGAATGGCTGATTGGCAGCTTTGCAACTGTGCAATGTACCTGAGGCAGTGCTGCCCTAAGGACCAGTCACATAATAATCATTTGGTAAACATTAATGTTAACATAAAAGGTAAAATTCAAAAATCACACTTTGCGCTCAAATACCAGTTTCTGGCTTCTGCTGAGAGGTCAAGTCTATCCGGCTTTGTGATGCTCCTACCCAAAACAGGCCAGTAGAACTGAGAAGAGGCTGCAGGGCATTGCTTTAAGGGAGCAACCTCCTTGCATTGCATGGCCCCTCTTTATCCCACTGCCCCCATCCCTACATTTCCTGCCCCTGCCCGGTCAGATCCCACGTCTGTATAATAAAAAACACTCACAACCAACTCAGATAACATCAAAACTATTGGCTTATTTAATGTGGTGAATTTTGCAGAAGAATTATAGTTATGTCTTTTTACCTTGTTTTCCTCCCATGTATCTTTTATGTTACCCTGAATTTAAAAAGGGTCACAGATACAGGAAAAGAAGGAAATCAGGCACGGGAAGGAAGTGATCCTGGTTTACTATGGTTTTCAAATAACTGAAGACATAAGATGAGAAGGTCAAAAAGCAGTAGAACACCTTGTTTTCAAATCCATCCCAGAAGGAGCCTCAGTCTCTAGCAATACTAGCCTAGATAAACATTTCCTCTGAGTCACTATGTCTCACACGTAGCTCATCAGCAAGCCACCTCCTCTCTCCACCCTACAATCCCCTGTCTTCAAATGCTTCCTCTCTCCCCTACCCCTGTCAAGACTCCTGCCCAGGCTCTGGTCCTCCAGCAGCTGTCCTGACCAGCCAGATCTCCCTTACCTCTCAGAGTGCCCTACATGACTCCCCTGACTCCCCACTCCCTCTTTTCTCTCTTTAGCACATTCATCCAGGACAACTAGATTTAATCCCAGGTTTTATGGCGGGAAAGGGACAAACACTCTCTTCCCTTCCTGCTTCTTCCAGGTTGACAAATTTAAGTTCATATCAGAGGCATTAACAAAAGGAAAAAAAAAACATTTAATAACAACTTATCTATGTGAAAGAGGCCAGTAAACTGAGGAACTCTCAAAAATAGCTGGTCCCTGCTCATCAAACTATTAAGAGCAATGGCTTAACAACAATAAAAAATTTTGGTGGCTTCTACCACAATGTGGATGAGTTAGCTATTCAAGCCAGTGTATAAGATAAAAATAACAAAAAGTCAAAATAATCCCAGAAAAGAACTTCAACTGCATGTAGCATATGGAATACATGAATTGACAGCCTGGCACATGACTATCTAAAGACCAAGATCTTATCAGAGGCAGATACACCTCTCAGGTTTATACAGTGGCATATACACGGTGAGTGGAAGGGAGTATCTATTTAAACTCCCTTTCCTCCTAGCATTCTTTTCTCTTTTTTAATTTTTGTTCAACTACATGTAGTTGAAATCAGAAACAAAAGCATGCATAACGAAAATCAACTGTGATAATTACTTCATAACAGATCACCGACTAAGCACTTCTGATATACAAGGTTCCCACCAACAGCATTATTTTCACAAAAACTCAATGACAGAAGAATTATTCTCTCTGTTCCTGTTTTTCTGTTGGTTTGTTTGTTTTGAGATAGCATTGGTTTACATCACTGTGTTTTAGAGGTACCAGATCTCCCCCTTTAGGTACTGTGACTCTCATTTTATATGAATGGGCTTAGGTAGTCAAATAACCAGCCCCAGATCTTGCAGTAACCAAGTTGGGGGTGCAGGAGGTGAGTACAGGGTTGTGGAAGAATGTTCCTTCTCAACCAGAGTCAGGGTCCACAATCCACCCCTGACACCTTCAGATGGTGAACACACAGCTCTGGTCCCTTCCAGTGAACTCGAGCCTTCACCCACCTCTCGGGATGACACACCACCCCAGATCTCAGGCCTGTCTTATATTCCTGCTTCTCCAAACATGTCTGTGCCTTCTCCAATCAGTGTGAACTCACTAAGTGTTTACAGATGGTGAGTTTAGTACCCAAAGTTCAGAAGACACCCAAACTGACTGTAATTCCCACGACTAGAGAAAAGTTTTCAAATGTTTATTATTTAGAGTCCATGGGAGGAGGAGCCATCCTCTGTCAAGACTCCATGAGAAAGCACTATAGTCAGCCAGCATTTAATTTACATTTTCTCATTTTCTTCTGTACAAATTATAAATCTCTGTATAATTTCCCACAACATTTAGCAGAAGAATATTTAAACTAAGAAATGTCTTGTAGATATAAATGTCATGCTCATATAAGTATGTCACATTATATAACTAAATAATCTCTTAGACTCCCTGTATGTATCTGTGTTAACAGTACTGTAAGTATAAATGAAAAAAAAAGTAATAATTTATGAAAACTGATTTGCATTTCCAAATATAAAATGTGTAAAATCCAACTAATTAGCAAGAATGAGGGCTGAGGTGTTTCTATAGCAACTACAAAAATGCTAAATTATTTTTTCTCCAAAGTGTTTTATATCTGCCTCATTAATGTTTGTTTTTCCCATTTGTTTTGTAGATATTTCCAAAGTGAAAGGTTTCAAAGACTGCGAAGATTTTCAGCTTCATCTGGAAGTTTGGGAGGAGGTTTCTCACTGAGAGTGTCTCATGTGCCGACAGCCATGCACATGGAAACCGTGTCTGTGGTACCTCTTTCATGCCACCACCTCCATCCTTTGTTGTCTGCTTGCTCCCAAATTCTCCTTGTCTCTTACTGCCTTGATTGTTCTTAATGCAGCTCTGTTAAAGAGACTTTAACCTGAGGTCAGTTTTTCATCTTGCTCCATTTGCTAATCATTCCCAGGAGAGTTGACCTTCCATTCAGCTGAGGAGGACAAAGTCCCTAGATGTGGCTGGGATCTTGGGCAGTGGCCTCTGCCCCCTGGCTCACAGCTTCCCCACCTGAAAAGTAGGTGGATGGGTAATGGCCTACTTCCAACCCTCTCTAGAGATCCTTTCGTAGAGACTGCCTGTTGCCTTCCATGATTGTCAGATGTCTCTGATGGTATGTTAAGTGCCCCCATCTCAAAAGCAACATCTGCAACTTGTGGCCCACAATTCCCACTAGGCCACAATAAGAATTGTGAACCTTGGCTCAAGGAATTCATTGACGGGCTTCAAAGGGATCTTGAGTTCCTTGAATTCTGCACAAATAGACTGTTGTTCAGGGCAAAGGTGCACAGGATGAGAAGAGCCATGCTCGGCTTCAGTCCCCCCAAGCAGGACAGTATCTATTCCACATGTGTCCCCAGAGCCCAACCAACACTTGGCAGGAACCAGGTTCTACCCTAATCTGGCAGTCTTCTGTAGTGAGTCCCAAACCCAGGCCACCCAAACACCCTGTGGGCCTTCACCCTCTCCCAGGGCTGGGGGTCCTCTGTTTTCCTGTCACCACCTCCTCCCTAAAGGTCAGCCCTACTGTGTGGTGACCTCAGACACTGTCTCCTCAGGCTTGTAACAGCAGCAGAGAGTCACACTAAGCAAGTTTGGTTTTATGTTCATTTAGGCTTGATTACAAACTCCCTGAGGCAAGAGTTATGTCATGTGACTCTTCCCTTCTCTTAGAGCTCAGGATAGTGGAATTCACAAAGTAAATCTTCAATAAAGATATCTGACCACAGTCAGCACAGGGAATGATTCACGGAGATTGTTTAAGGATCTAATTATGTGATTACTGCATCCAATAGAAAGGAGACATACATATCCAGTGTATTAACTACATATAATATATAGGAATATACTTATATGACACCCAACTTGTCTTAATTGAAACAGATTCCCACCTGAGAAAATCAGTTTCTCTGGGTGCCTCAGTTTTCCCTCTCTTGTGCCTCTGGTGTTATTAATTCATGCCACATTCATGATCCACACTCAACTTTGAATTTATTCCCAAATTTCTCTTTGCAATCTGCTTGCTTTAGTAAATAGAAACCAAAGATGCTTGTGCCAATTATTTTGTAGCTTCCCACTGCTTGATTGTCTGTTGTGGGAACTAAAATATCTTAACAGTTAACAAAAGTACTTACCTTGAAGGAGATGGGTATAATCCCCCACACCCCCAAAAAGGAGGTAATTAGAGAATAAAGTATGCTGAAGATTGTAAATTCCTCTTATTTCTCAAAAACCTTGGATTCCAAGCAGAATTCTCTTCGGGTATTCTAATTCCCTGAATTTTGCCGAGTCCCACAGAGAACAATCACAAAGGACAATGCATGTAACTGAAACTGACTTATGGATTACTCTTGAAGGAAGACAGGCCAAAGAACAGCATCATGTGAACAAAGACAGGCCATGCCCTAGGAGAGCCAAGGGCACATGCACTTGTGTTTACGTGTCCCCACTGAACTCAAAGCCAAGTTCAACCAAATCCTCACCCCCAGTCTTTCTGCTGGGTGCGATTTATGCCTTTGGTAAAGTGCATGGCACCATGTCGAAATGACGGTGAATGATAAGGATTTCCTTAAAGAACTGTGTTGCTGACCAAGAGCATCTCCAGCCAAGCCCTCTGAAAGGAATTTGCTAGAATGTGCCTTTAGCCTGGGCTATAATCATTTAATACCATTAGTCTCTGTCTCAACTGTAAATGGTCTTAATGGACCCTGTGGCGGGACTTCAGATTATATACCGATATTGGGGCATCACTTTTAATGCTCACAATACCACTGCTAATTGTGAAGCTCTTATGTTGGCTCCACCCGGGCATTGTAATAAGTGTCTTCAGTTAACTTCTTAAGGGCACAGCTCTAAGAGGAGTATGTGTCAGCAGGATCAAAAGGCAAGAGAACATTTCATCTGGTTTCAACATCGAGGGGGATCCTGGAAAAAATCAGATTGCCTGGCTCCTCACTTCTTAGCACCGAGCACTGTTGCTTCAAAACTTGTTAGCAGCCATCTCCTCAAAGGATTTATTTTGATAGTTCATGAATGTGTTGTCACACAGCATAATTAAAGCTTACAGAACTATTATCAAAACACAGAGGAAATGTGCTCAGGGAGGCTGATGGCTACCCGGCTGCCTGTGTCTGCGCTTCCCACAGGATGTGAGCTGACCGACCAGCTGGCTTCCAAGTTCTGACACTCGGCATATGGAGGAAAGTGAGGCCTCGGGGCAAAGTGCGCGGGCAGGCTTCAGTGAGCAATCAATTACAAGTAACAGGCAGCCCCTCTCAGCGACTGTATACGTTCCCACCCTCACAGCTGCCAGCTTGCCTCTATTTTGAATGCAATAAAACTTGTAGGGAGCCAACTCATGTGCAACTCTTAAAGATATATGGTTGGGATTAACCATAAAAACACTAATTAAAGATGGGCTCAGGAATTAGAGAACCGGCAAGAAGGCTTTTTGCCTAGCATTTGGTGTAAAACAAAGAAGGGAAGGGACTGACGACACAATCTTTGTTTTCCAAAGCCTGGGCACTGGGGTCAGGGTGCAGGCTGTGGAGGCAATGTCCCATCATGTGCTTCTCAGAGCAACTCTTCCCTCAGTGGTCTTTAAAACAGGCAGGAGGACAGAGAGGCAAAGAATACAGAACATACAAGAACTTTGGTACTCAAAGACTTGTCATTTTCTGGCACTTGACTTGCAATACTATTTTGCAATTCACTGAATAAAATAGGAAAATGAATTGTGAAATTAAACGACTGTATTTCCAACATGGCCCTGAAGTTGGACCCTGCCTCCTTTCAGTATAGCAAAGTTCCTGGATGTTTTTCTCTGCTTTGGGAATTGTGAAAGCATGTGTTGCTGACAGTCATATAAAGCCAGACTTCATTTGTAGGGGGAAAAAAACTCTTAAGCAAACATTGATTTATTTTCTATATCGATGCCAGCAACTTCTCACGAAAAAGAATATGCTAAGTTTGTGCAATTCATTTTATGCAAATAACTTTTGACAAAAGAGAATTAAGAGATCACTGAGCACTCATTTTATCAAGGGATACAGTAAACCCAAAAACCTATAGAAGAGCAATTATGCCTACTTTATAGATAAGCATGCAGAGTTCTGACTGAACTAAGAAAGCCCTTCCAGCTGGTAAGAAAGGAAAATTCAAAAAACCTTTCTTTGGTACATAGCAACACATTTCAAACTTTTTTTATTGTACCATTTTGTTATTTTTAAAGGAAAAACAAAGTAAAACTCCAAATAGCTACTAACATTCTCTTGTACCCCCTGCTCTGTCTGGACAGAACATTCTCTAGGTCTTAAATTACTAGGACAAAAGGAAGCCGCGCTTCACTGTAAAGTTTCAAATGCATATGGTTTGTGACATGCAACTAGTGATGGGAAAGGAATCTGTTGGTTTTTTACATTACTTTGTCTTTTACTCACAAAATTCTAGTAGTTTCTATCCCAATTTTCAAATTTATAGGGAAGCGCAGAAGCATCCCAAGAACAGTCCTAAATGTCATGTCTACCATGAAATAACTTGGTGTATGATGGAGATTCAACTGCTAGGAAATAAATTCACAGAAGAAATGAACCATCCTGGGTTGAATGTGGTGTTAGGGAAGATGGGGTGGGGAAGCATTAGGCATACAAGGGGTAGGCAATGTTTTCTTAACAATTCATAGCTTTTTAATTTGTTTCTTTGAAATCAAACCCTTCTCTGGGTTACTCTAGTAAGAAAAGGTGAAGTGTTTGTGCAAACAGGAGTTAAAGACAACACTCTGATTACCTAGAATGGAAAAGCTGATATTTAGACAAAATCTCTGTGACTCAGTCCACTCTTGGAACTTCCAGTCAGGATTCTGGAATCTTCCACACTCTGACAGTCAATTTCTAGAGCTCCAATGGCTCAACAGACCCAAGCAAAGAAGCCTGCAGTCACTTCTCATAGACCTCCACTTGCCAACTGAAAGCCATGTTCTAAAAATAGAAATAACACCTCCACAACCTACCTACCTGACCACTGACAAGGAAGTATAAAATGACAAGGCTGAAACACTTAGCCAGCACACCTACCAGAGCTTGAACTTTGGAGTGACCATGCATTTTTTTTAATTCCATGGCTCAGACTTGACATATTTTTAGAATTGCTAATTTGGAAAATCCTTTATGGTTTTACCACAAACCAAACCAAAAATGAGAAAATCAGTAATCATAATCTAATGTAGTATGGAGAAATCACCCAAGCTGACTTGGATGACTACCCGCTTGACTGGTATTTGTTTTTGCCAAACACAGTCTCCAAAGAAGGGGTCCTTGTCACTATCAAGGATATCCAAAGGAATATGCATAGGATTCAGGGCAAACATGTTTTCAAGAAACGAAAGGAGCCCTTGGCTTTCCATACTTATGGCTCCTTCTACTCATGTTTTACAGACTCACCTCTAAGGAACGCTAACTAAAAGGCAGCAGAAATCCCCCATAGCTCCCTATGTCTAGATGCAAGCATTACTGTGACAATAAGTTTCTAGGTCACCCAGAATGACCAGCGAACCAACCACAAAACCAAACTAGATCCTGGCATACCCACTCACTAGGTAAAAAGAGGTGCCTCACCTTTGGGATTTTTGTCATGCACAGACTCATGTGTATGAGTCTGTAGGCATTCTGGCTGCGCAAGCGCAAGACCTAGCTCTAATAGCAAAGAATCTGTAAAGTTCTTTGGTCACCAAAACCCTTCCTTTTCCCCATCAGCTGGGCCAACTAAGCCCACACAGAAGGCATCTAGTTGCCCCCACACCCCCGCTTGCAGGACAGAGGTCAAAGGGGGCTGCAAGTAAGGCACCTCCTCAATGTGGTGGTTTCTAATGGCCTGTCCTTGACATCAGGGACTGAGCTGCCCTTCCAATATTTCACACTCTGATTGATGTTGGAGACACTGCCACCAGGGACGCAGTTAAGTGATTTCCAGAAAGGAAAGGGGCTAGTGAGGTCTCCAAGTAAGCATGCAGGTGCCCAAGGAAATCACCTGGTATGTCCCAGAGCCGAATTCTCCAACTCCTGCCGGCAGACATGAGTCAGGATTTTTGTCTCCCTACACGATGTGAGCATGATGCAGCATGCTTTATTTATTGAAGCTGATTTATCCACGCTGCTTTATTGTTGACCAGCTTTTATTTCTTCCTTAACCTTATTAACCCTTGCTAGTATTTGACAGCTTAACACCCTCCATCACTCTGCCACATTCACTCCAAGAACCAACGTGGAACTAATAACAGTCTTTTTATTTCCAATCTTTGAGGTCACCAGCAGCTGCCCTGGCCTGAGACCTGAAAGATTTTTCTATAGGTAGTTCACTTCCAACATGTCATCTCCTTAATGTATCTCTACAGGTCTGTCTGGAGGCTTGAAATAAGATGTGATTCCTGTGAACTTCAGTCTCCTGGCAGTGACAACACATACCTTAGAAGAGGAGAAATAAGTTTTTCCTTTGGAAAAAAGCCCTGAGCCATTTAATGAAACAATGTAGTGATTTTCTTCTTGGGCATTTTATCACTTTTCAAGGTACATCCAAGAAGCATTCATTTGGTGACACATTTGTTTGTCTCAATAAAGCTCACCAGTGAAACAAACTCACAAACATTTATTTTCTGGTGTTAGTACGAATGAGTTAAAGTATGATGGGTGAGATTTCCTAGTTCTATTTTCAGCCTGGATTGATTAACTCTAATAAATTCATGGAGGAGAATTCAGATGATGCCCATCAAACTGGACCTTACAGCCCAGTTGTTTATTATTTCACACTGCCCGGGGCTCAGACTTTGACATCCACCACCCTTAAAGGTCAGGAAGTCAAATTCTACAGCCAGATTTAGTATGTGTTTTGGTGAGCAGGCTCCTGGGTTAATAAAGATTCGTTTCCTTATCATTGAAACTTAGAGAAGAAAATTCCAGGTTGAACACAAATATCCCCAAATCAGGAAATTCACACAACTCAAACCATTGGGTCAGGTCAGTGTAAGAATATTTGAGACCAGAAGAGAAGAAATGATGGAGCAGGAAGCCAGTCAGCACTAACAAACCAAGCAAATACAAGAGTTGACAATGCTGGAAGCAAAAATCACAATACCCACCAACGAAGATGGGAAAAATAGCCATGGTCAGCATTCCCTCCATGTGCAAGGCTAGGTTGACCACCACTACTCTCCAGCCCAAAGATAATCCAGGCAAACCTGACTTTTGCTGGATCTGTACTCTTCCCTGCCCTGTACAATTTAGAACCATATGTCCTAAAAGCCATCTGTGTTCTCAAATTGGTCTTTCCCTCAACTGAATGCAACCCTAGACTGTGACACCAGCAAATATTTTTTTAGAACTTGTACCTTGGAAGAACATGGCATGGTAGACAAGCACAAAGTCAGTGTTGCCTTCTTTTCTAACCGTTATCCCTTTCTTTTTCTGTTGCCTTCCCTCCTGTGTCTCTAAGCTGAGAGGGAAAAAAAGACCTATGACGCACACCAATTCCCATGGGTGATTAGAAGGATGCAACAAGATGCAAAGTGATGAGAAATGAGAAAGAGGGTCTATCCCATTTGATTTGGACCCTGCCTAATTTCCATTAACTCCACCCAGTTGGTTTTTCTGGTCTCAGGCATCTATCTGGACCATTAGTGCATATTCTCACAACCTCCTGCATCCATTGCTCCCTCCATTAGAGAACAGGAAGAAGGTATGTCCACGCTTTCAGCAGGGGCAGTGCCTGCCTGCACGCTGCGTGCTGCCATCTCTTACTACTAGTCAGGGTGCTCATTGACTCTGATGAATGTAAGTTCCTCCTCCAGATAATCAATCGCTTTGCCTTGACGGACACAGATCTCTTCCTCTTTCAGCTGAACCTAACTCTTCCAAGCCACCAGTAAGTTATCACTTCTTTGGCAAGCTCTTCGGGACCACTGCTAATCATTCCAAGATCAAGTGAGGCTAAGTGACACCCATTCCCTACTCTACACTCAACAATTACCTCCTGTCATTCTCTCCCCCAAGCCATCAGATTTGTGTTTTCAGGCCTCCAAATGCAAAAAAAAAAATCTAAGAAGAGTTTATTGAAATGCAAATTTCTACCACCTCTTTCCAGAAATTCTGATTCTAGCAGAGGCTTGGGAAACTTCATTTCACCAAAGTGGTTCATGCTTGATGATCCTGAGACAGCATTGTCCCAAAATGTTAGCCCCTGTGAGACTATGCAGTCTCATCATCACAGTCATCCCCCCACCGCTCAGCACTGCACTTAACCTGGAGTTGGCATCTGATGCACAGTGAACTGCAATAAGGACATTCTGATTCTGGTGTCTGCTCTTCTACTGCTAATTTTCCAGCTCTCACAAGACAGTGGCCCAGCAGGGCAGACCACAGCTGAAATCTTGCACTGATCTTGGCAGCCCTGATTTATACAAAGTACTTTCAAGGTTGTTGGGCCCAGAGTTCCACCAGCTCATATGGACCTTTCATTTACTCTCTTTTGGAGAATAAACTTGAGCTGGTTCCTTTTCCAAATAAAGCTTACAAGGGGAAAAAACTGACATGGACTTGGCAAATAAGGGTTTCTATTATTAAAAGCAGGTTGAAGTTGGAGCTTTGTGCAACTGCTTCCTACTTTCTGAAGTGTCTCTATTTTAAGTGCTTGAAAAATCCCAGCAGGATCCAGGAGAGAGAGCATCATCCTCATTAACACTAATGGGACCTGGGCTTGTGCACTGAAGGAAGAAGAATATATCCTCTGGGCCAAACTTAGTGGGGGCTGGGGGTTGGGAGCAGGGAGACTTGGGGTGGATTGAGGAAAGGAGAGGGCAACCTTTAATTTCATTCTCTCTAAGTACTTGGTGACAAGGGGAGAAGGGAAGAGAGAAAACAATTCAAATGGATTACTAGGCTAAGAAAGTCTAAGCTTCTAAAGGGGACCGTCAACATTCCAAACAACTGCAGTGGTAACATGTTGAGGTGAGGGTGATAAATGATCAGCAAACATTTAGCACATGTCAAGCTGGAACACAATAGTGAGCAAGAAGAATGGAGTATGTGACTCTCATGGAATTATGATTCTATGGGTAGAAATAAGAGTCATATAATTAACAGGAAAACTGGTCAGATATTCCAATGAGAGTAGGGACCTCATTTCTTGAGTTGTCTATCCAAAGTCTTGCACCAAGAAGCATAGTTTGGACTCAGTAACATTTGTTAAAGGAGTGTGGAGGCCTGGACAGATGAAGGCTTACTTGCTTGCTGGCCGGCAGGCTAGAAGATGGATGGATAGAAGGATGGAGGGGAAGAGGAAGAAAAGATGAACAAGAAAGGCATCTCTGAGGTAGTATTTTAATAGAAATGCAAGAAAGAGGCCATCGTGAATTTCTGTGTGAAAAGTTCCAGAAAGAAGGGACAGCAAGTTCCCGAGGGAGGGCCACAGCTGGCATGTCAGAGGTGGCCCCAGGCATCGTAACAAGTAGGAGGCTCCGGGGTAGGTGCCCAGGCTGGGCCATGATGAAGACTGAGGAAGGAAAATAGTAACCAGCTATGAGAGCAACTTCTATTCATCCAACTAGCCTTTTCAGAATCTGATACATAAAAGACTCAATACCAGTTGCTGTGGAGAATAAAAGACTCATTTACCCCCAAGGAGCTTACCCCAAGTTTTATAAGAATGAAATTTTGCAAATGAAATGGATTAATCACATTTCCCAACCCTAATCTACATATTGGACTTTTTTACTTAATAGCCATCATCTTTATTAGCTGAAGATTTAAACTAACTGGGGACCTCCTTGGCGATGCAGAGATTAAGTATCAGCACTATCAAAGCTATTGCCAGCCACTGTAGTATGGGTTCCATTTCCCCCCTCCCAGGGAGGTGACCCACATGGCGCAGCAGACCTCTCCTATCTCACCGGCTGCTCCCCTCAGCAGTCTATTTCGGTAGATCTGCCTGTTCTGCTCTCCACTCTGTCTCTGGTAAATCCTCTAAGGACTCCTCCCCACCTCTGGCCTATTCCCCAGTTCTTATGTGCATAAATAAATGAAATAAATCTAAAAAAAAAATTAAGCTAACTGATAATAAAAATAACAAATCCAATAAAGAAATCCCCATGAAAGGGAAATAACTAAGGAGTCACAAAACAGGACATGGAAACAAATGCACGGGGAAATGCTGATAAGGAAAGAAGCATGCACTAAGGTCAAGTCCAACTTTCATCTATTACACTGGAGAAAAATAAATGTAGTGATAATACAGAGTCATCACAGATCTAGAGAAACTTCACTTACAAATAATCAATGGAACTGAGTACTGGGCACTTTGGTTCCACAAAGACCCTCCCCCACAATGGGACTGATGATTATGAAAGGGGAGGAGGACGAGAGCTTTAGGGCTCCTAACTCAGTATAACCAGCACAGTTCTATTTCATATGCTCAGGTGCCTGAGTTTAAAACAGGTTACTTAAAGATGGGGGGGTTGAATTCAAAAACAGTGGGGGGAGGGAAATGCACTGGACCATGGTGATGGGAAGCCCAAGGTGATTGCAACTGAGATGGAAAAATGCCCAAAATGATATTAAAATAACTATTATGGGGAAAAATGGGGGGAGGGTGAACTTAGTTTATAAAAAAAAAACTACTTCTTAAAGAAATCTTCCAAATTATAAAATAACATTATATATTAATGTCCACTGGTATTATTTATAATAATGTTTATTTGCTTTATAATAGCAAAAATGAACAAACTCAATTTTTTTTAAAGATTTATTTATTTATTCATACAGAGCTGGGGTACAGGCCAGAGTTGCAGGGGCGGTGAGAGGCTTCACCAGAGACAGTGGGGGGCAGAACAGGCAGATCAATGAAGTACACTGCTGAGGGGAGCAGCAGGCGGGTCAAGAGAGGTCTGCCTCGCCATGTGGATCTCCTCCAGGGCAGGCGGGGATCGAACTCATGCGGAAGCGGCTTTCAATTCTTAGTGCTGTGCTTTAACCCACTGCGCCACCAGTGAGGGCTCCCAAACTCAATTTTTAACAAAAAGAAATAATTCATTTTCTACTAAATATGGGTTTACAGAGACATGGAAATTAGATACATATTAAACAGCAGAATCGCTTTATTTATATGTAGGTCTAGAGTTTAAAGACTACATAACTGTAGTTATAACATCATAACTTTGAAAGTAAACAATTCAAAAATGCAATGTGATGAGTATGAGCAGATGGAGATTTTTCTTTCTATTCGTACTTCTTTCCCTACTTTTCTGTGCTGTAAGTTATAGTTGTATTACTTTTAGGACTTAAGGGGAATAAAGACATTTCAAAGTAACCTTGATAGCCATGGGGCCTAGAATTAATGGAAATTATTCAGAATGAAGCAGTAGAGAGACAGGAGCAATTCCTGCAGGGAGGCAGGGGGAGCGAGAAGGAAGCCTGGGTTGGTGGAACACAAGGCACCTGGAGGACAGGTGAATAGGAGGCTGAAAAGGTTTGACCCACAGGCCAGCAGTTGAGACTTGCCTGGAGAGAAACGAGTCCAGGTAAGGTCGATGAGCAGACAGGACTTGGACTTGATGGAGACCATTGTGCGTGGTCGACTGGCCACGGCATCACACGTACAGACAGGGGAGTTTCCAGGAGGCCACGAGTTCCAGCCAAGCTCCTAAGAGGTCAGGGGCTAAACCAGGCTGGCAGTAGGAATAGACTGAAGAAGACCACCAACTGGGAAGACCCAGGCTGACCTCCAAGGACACTAGGCATCTACCACAACACATCTGCTGTCCTCAAGAAATCCCGGAAAGACAGTGACTCCCTCCTCACCTCCTGTCTCAACCAGGCTTTCCTCAAGCGCCAGGGTACGTGTGCATGTCCAACAAGTAAAGCCTCATTGTCCCTGCATTTGTTTATGAGCCTCCCTAAATGTTTCCTGTGCTATATAAAGTTTACCTTCGACCTCAGTTGGGGAAGGGAAGGGTGGAGCCAGGCGAAGGGGCGGTCGAGATCCAGGCCACTAGCACAGGGGCTCCAGTTTTAAAATAACGGATCAATTCTGAAGCCCAAAGCAAAAGGCTGCAAGCTTGCCTTAAGTGCCGGTGATTTAGAGCTCCCCCCTCAACACAGTTCAGCAATGCATGGAATGTAAAAATACATGGCGACCACAACACAGCAGGAATCCTGCTCGCTGCTGGCAGGGGCCACCGCTTCCCACACAGGCCCTAAATCTGACCCAGCGATGAAACTTTAAAATTGGTAAAAATAGAACAGTTGGGAAATCTTGACCACTTTTAGTTAAAATAAAAAATAAAACCTCCATATTTGTGGGTGTAGTTGAAAGTCTGCCATACTCCATCTTTCTCTGAAGGAATTTTATGATTAAAAAACAAAACAAAACAATTTTTTTTTTAAATTACAAACTGTGCTCTCATTTTAGGTTTCCTGATGAATATATTCTGGTATGTTCTGGGATATACAGAGCATTTGCAGTTTAAATTCTTCACCAAGAAATGTCCCAAAATGTGAGCTCCAATGTGTAGTAATAAAAACCGCCAAATCTGAATAATAAGATCACAACTGCCACGTATTTGTATTTATCTACACCAGTTATCTTTACCCACCTTGGTCCTCAACCCATTATCTCTGCTGTACAACTCAAAGAATCAAAAAAATCTCATCAACTTGCCCAAAGTCCAGCCCCTTTCCATTGTATTTGTTTCAGAGGAATAAATTTCCCTCAACCACCCAAAACAGTTATATTTAGAAAGCAAAACATACCACTGGTTCCCTGATCAACTTTTAACTTGCTTCCTTGGACAGTGACCTAAAGCATAAAACTGGTATTTCTACCCTTTTCAACGGATCGCATAAAACTGGTATTTCTACCCTTTTCAACGGATCGCTTATCTATATATTATTATTCCTGAACACAGGCAACTCCTGTGCCTTATAGCAGAGCCCTTGTTAAATTATAGAAGACTTCTACACAAAGAAAAACTGCCTGTCTCTCCAGCTCTCTTACATCACCCATCCATCCTTTTAAAGCATCTCACTAATATTTATTTTGGAATTGCCAAGAACAGTATTATGACATTGGCTTCCTTAAAAATTTAGCATTTAGCATTCTCAATCGGCACTTGAAATGAGTATATCTAGAGAATGTATTTTGTTCAGTGCTTACAACCAAATTATCTCAAGAGGCTATCAAAGCTCTCAAGTCATTTCGTTAACTACGTTCTTCATTTTAACTGAGCCCCACACAGACAGACGGGAGGGGAAGAGAAGCAAGACTTTAAATGGCACTTCCCAAAATTTCAAATGTTCTAAATCTCCTCTCTTTCCCTCCCCCACTGAACACCTCCCAGCCTCTTCCACACCCCCAAACTAAATCTAGCCACCAAACACCACAACTACAATTCAAAAATCTCCAAAGAGGTCATCGGCAATTCCCTGTACTGTGAACACAGAAATGAGCCTCAGCCACAACACCTGAGCAGCCACATGCAAGGGGGGACACACCCGAGCGAGCTCGAGGAAGCTGTGTGCACACCACCCTACTGTGCAGCCAGCTCTTCCTTCCAGAGCTCTGCACAGGAAAGGCTGATTCTGAGTGGACCCCTGAGCCCCCGCTTTTCCTACCATGAAGCTAAAGGTTAGATCCTGGATACAGAAATGCTAAACGATCAACAAACTCAAAGTTAGCACCAAACTCAATGATTTTTTTTTCCTTTCCCTTTCATAGAAGGGAGAGAGGAAAAAAAAAAACCTCACATGGCTTCCTTTTCTTGACCTACAACAAATTCCATTAAACTTCAAAACAATGCTTTGAGATGCTGGAGGATGCAGACAGGAAATTGAAGAAAGACTTTACACAAAAGTTTAAAGCGTCTCTTTTGGAGGGACGGCCGTGGCAAGGAAGGGTTGGATTTTGACAGGGAGAGCTCATGGCAACTGGGAACATAATTAGATTTGGAAGTCTTGGACTTGAGACTGGGCTGTTGAGCACATCAAAAGGGATTTACTGTTTAGGCAGAGTTTCTTTAAAAATGAATTAATGATTAAAGTTTACAAATTCATCCAATGTCCTAAAGAATAAATTGTATCATGTTTTCAAGTTACTGGAAATCAACATTTGAGGCACAAAGACCAGTCATCTGCCCATGGTCGATTCATCATTAGGACAGCTGTCTTCTTCCTACTCACCCCCAATTCTCCTCTGTTCCCAGCGACACTTAGATTATGAGTATTTAGTGTAACAGGATAAGTTTCCAAAATTTGTGTCATCAAAATGGGCTTAGATGTCATCACCATTCATAAGTCTCTTACTACGGAATGTCGTTTTGCAATGAAAACCAGGTGTATGTCTATATTTCATCGCCATCCATAAAGTTTGTTTGAGGCCATTTTGGAACTGGACTCAAATAACTATACTTCAAGGTCAAAACATTCCCTTAACACAATATTCAGCTGTCATTATGTTGGACTTACATGGAGGAGCATTCAAAAATTGCTTCCCCCCATCCAGACTTGTTGGCCCCTGAATGCAAGCAAGTTTAACCCTGACTGCAAAATCAAGAAACAAAGATACAGGCCTATTGTGTAATAATCAGCCCACATTTCAATGAATAAGTAATATTTCTCACAAACCCAAGTTAGATAGTGGATTTATTTAACCTCTTGGGGTCAGGTAATAAATACTAAGTGAATTATTCAGCCCAATGGCTAATCAATACAATTCCATGATATATTTTTTGTGTTTCATAAAAGGTTGTACACTAAAGGCAGTGAGCAATTATGGAAATTGGGCCAGAGAGCCTCTCAATTCCTCTCCAGCTTGAAACCCCAGCAGGCCACCTTGACAGCAAATCGATTAGTGCTCCAGTGAAGCGGCTCAGTGACCTCTGACCTGCTTCCAGCGCGGCCTGACAGAGGAGAGAGTATTTTATATTTATTTTATTGAATTAACTCCATCTTGCCTGTACCAACGCTTTCCACATATTAGGCGGCAAGCCACCCGCTACTTCATTGTCGGGGTTTCCATTGCTCTAGCTAAGCAAGCCCCACCCCCTGCCCTGCAGATTTCTGTGTCCTGGTTTTTCTTTCACTTTTGGCCTCAATATAGGATTTCAATCTACCCTGAGACTCGTGATGGAGTCAGGTAATAAAAACCCATAGTCAAGCACATAATCCTCTCACCCTATATTCCCTGCCTACCTGGTCCACTCAGGACCGTACCTCTTCCCCACTTTTTCCCCTCATGAAAGCAAAGGCAGGCTCCACCTGGAGCTCTTTGGCAAACACACAGAAGAAAAAACATCAAGAATGAGGCCATTTCCTACTAGAAAATCAAAACAAACCAGAAAGCTCAGGTATTCTTTCTCAAAGAGAGAGCCTGACAGAGACCTAAACAGAGAGGTCCAAGTCGGCTGAGTTTAGGGCACCTTTTACTCAAAGGAGCTGTAAACACAAAAACTCATCAGCTATCAACTGAGAGCTTATGGAAAAGGGAAAATTCCCACATCACCCAAAACTCTGTCTTGCTTCTGTTGTATGGAGCATTGGTAAAAACCACCAAAATAAACAACAGACATTGCCAGGAAGGAACCGAGTGCTCATGGGCAGAAAATCCAGTTGGCAGTTCTGTGTAATAAATGATACCAAAAGTTAAGTTATCGGCAGAAATCTGATGCTAGAAGTCAAGGCGTGAAGGATCTCAGAACATATCTGAAAAGGCAATAGAAAAATGAGCTATGAAGGTTCAAATCCCAGCTTTTCTACTAAGTAGCTGCAGACTTTGTACAAGTCACTTAGTTCCTCCTCTAAGATTGGATTCTCTTCATCTACACATTAAGTTGACCAGAAGTCTTGCATATGGCATTGTTGACTATCACTATTATTTTCATCACATCCCAAAGCATTGTATATGGGCAGCTTAAGGCATAATTGTTTAATCTCATTCTGAATGGGGAGACTGAAGGATGTGAGAAAGTCAGGATTTACCTTTCAAGATACTCCCTGCTTCCCAGACACGTGTATACACAAAAAACTGTAAAAATCAACCACTCCTCAAAATCTCCTTCTCTCCTTACCTTTAAAGGTTACCTCCTTTAAAGGTTAATCTCCCCAAAGATAAAATGCAAGTTCTCCCTGCCCCCACCCAAGTGTGGAGAACGCATCTCTTCTCATCACCTGCCCTGGTCAGGGAAGGCTTGGACCCAGGGGGGTACTAATCTCACACGTCCAGAATGAGGGGTGAAGTTGATGATACAGGAGTGGAAGCTGATGAAATGGAGTAACAGATGATTATTCCAATTGGGTGCTCAAATGTTCCATCACCTCATCAGGGATGGGCCAGCACTTCCAGGTACCTGGCTTCTGACAGGATGATAAGCCCATCTCCTGAGTCTCCCAAGCTTCCTCAGCCATGCAGACTTCCCCTCTGCCACATTCGACACTCTGAGACCCTCCAGAAAAGTAGGAGTGGGGTTCAGGTCCATTACAGGGACTGTATCAGCACACTGGGTTCATGGGCAGTATAAGTTGGCAGGAGAGGGGGAATGTCAAGGCCAGTTTTTAACTACTTCAGTTCTTGAGGAAAGTGTCAGGGAAGAGTGTCTTGGTTTTGTTCCTCGACCTTCATTGCCCTTTGCTATTCAAGGGATTCATGATCTTTTTTTTTTTTTTTCCCCTTGTATTAGTTGTCCTTTTTCCCTTAGCCCCCACCAGGCATTTTGGTAGATGGAAAGGAGGGCACACCTTCCTTTTCCCTTGACCTAAGATCACCTAGCAAAAATATGTCAAAAGCCAAGGGAAGTGGTACAAGCAAATGAGGAGAGAAACCTGCCCATCCCAACTTCTTCACTTAGTACTAGCATAACAATCCAGAATGTCACAGTTTTAGAACAACTGCAAATACTTTTATGTACTTATGTACTTTTCCACCTAAATGAAGGTAGGTAATCATATCAAAGAGAAATAGCAACAGATATTGAGAGAAACAAAAAAGATAAGGATGCTAGCGTACATCTGACTCTGGTTAGGAGTTGTATTCACCACCCGCTACACTGTTACAAAACTAAGTGGGCCCTCCTCCCCATTGGAAATATAAGATATCCACAGCCTCTACCCTGGCTACATAAAGTTGCCTATGTACTCAAGGAATAAAATCGTGGTAAATAGGGGGAAATGATTCAGGATCAATCAAAATTCCTTAAACAAAGTTTAAGGCAACAGTAGCTCTAAAATATTCATAGAAGGGTTGTTTAAAGCATGATTCTGTGGAGGAGTTTAAGGGTGATGGAAGCTTGGTTTCACAACAAACAAACACTGTTTCTACTTGGATGGTATGCTGGTATGAGAAGAACTGGGAGGAGCTGATGGAGACTAAGGAAGAAAGACTTAAATCCTACCCCTAAATCCATCCTTGGTTGTGCCAATGACCTAGTGATATTTGGTTTGTGTGGGGTCATCAACATTGTATCAGTGACACAGCCAATGCTGCCCTTGACCTGGTGTCTAAATCCATCTGGGCACCTAATTGCTGATTAAAGCCTCAGCCCTTCCACCCTGACTCTTACCAGGAGGGATACCAGGATTGGATAGAGAGAGATGCTAGCTCAGACGCTGATACACTGTATAACCTTGGACATGTCGCTTCAGTGGATCCCGGTTTATAAAATGGAAGGCTATTTCCTCTGCATAAACATTATATGATTCAAAGTGGTTTGTTTATCTGAATGTGTGAGAAACCCAAGAGGGAATGTTTACTTCCTTTGGAAAATTGGAATATATCAGCCAAAAGAGTCTTTTTTATGTTTCCCTATGAAGGAATGAAAAAGGAAATCCATTTATTCGATCTGCTAACCCTCAAAACCTAGTAAAGAGAGCCATGGTATAAGCCATGACTTCTGCCAGCCCCTGCTCACCACTGAGTTGTGTTCCCTGACTCTTTCTGCAAAATGGCACAGTGGATTCTTCCTGGTTCCATGAAAAAGAAACTCTTTCACACCTTTATATAACTCTATGCATTAAGCCATAAATTATTCTACCCCTCTCTTCCACTTTCAGAATCTATACGAAAGTGATTACCTCAGTCATTTTTCAATATTACTTTCATACTTGGAAAATGCATTTCCAAAAAGTTATTTATTTTTCACAGCATGTCAGGTTGTTATATTGTACTAGTTAAAATAAAACTACTATATAAACTACTGTATACTTTTGCATGCATTACATTTCCCTACAAATGCTGTAAAGTAGGGTTTTCACAAGTCCTAGGTATATTTATTTGAAATATTACATTATATTTTATATTAGCACCATTACAGATTTTAAGGAAGAAACAGGAAAGTGAGTTGCTAAAATAACTCGGCTATTAAATAACTTTCTTATTGAAGTTCCCCATTGCAGAAGAAAAAATATTTAAATATGAAAAAGCGGTTTTACCATGAAACTTAAAACCAACTTGTGCTATTATTCCTTCCTGAGAACTCTTGGAATCGCTAAAAATGTCCCCTTGGATTTGATTCATGTTCACCTAGAAGCAAGAATTGGACAGGGAGCAAAACACGCAAGCATGCAATATGGAATGAATACAACCCGGCATGTCTAACAATGAGGCCCATGGGTTCTTGACGTATAGGGCTAGGCTTAAAATATTTCCCGGACTACCTCTGAAAGGTAGAAAACACGGCGAAACAAAGCTTTGCTTGTGGTAATCCTACATTTTATGCCTCGAAGTATTTTCCTTTCAGACATAATTATTAAGCATTTTCTCAAGTACTGTGAATGTCTTTACAAGGCCACCTCAATTAAAAACAAGGCAGCAGGCAGGGGTACAGGGGCTTCGTTAGCATGCATGCTCTTGACCACGGGTGCCCCAGCAATGGTTGGGGGGGGCACCTGCTGCAGGGTAATCCACCACTACAAAGCTGACCCTGGCCTGGAAGCCTGTGAACCCCACTATCTCACTGGGCTCAAAAAGTACTGCTCTCGGCTGGTTCAGTGGCTGAGTGAGAGGCAGAAAGAGGAAACGCTTAAATATTTAATAGACAGCTGCAAAGGCTCTTGCTCCCTGGTCTAAAGAGTTTGAAAGCAATAGCGACTTTGCATCCAGGGAGGACGCCACCAACATGGCTGTGATCCAGATCACTGATAACAAAGAAACTAGTTTCTTTTCTTTTTTCTTCTGAAACAGAGTTGGCAGCGACCTATCTTGAAATCTTTCAGAATTGCTTCATCTTTCATTTTAGCTTCACCTCAAGCCACACAGAATGTCCACCCTTGTTGCCCTAGAGGACACCGATGGCCAGTCCTTGAAACCAGAGGAAGGTATGCTTGGAGGAATCCCAAGAGCAAGAAAGGAGAAAAGAAAGCAAAGCTACTCCCCGTGTATTTTTAATACCGCCAAATTGAGCTAAAATGTGCTCCCTGCTAGTGCTTTCAACTAACAAGCAGCCAATATATTGCACTGTAAAATGTTTTATTTTAACACCTTATCGTTTTTAGTTCTGTGGCTGTTGCAGGTATATCCATTAAAAGCAATACAGTCCGTAAATCAGAATTCCACACCTTTCCACGGCACAGGACTCTATTCTCCTGCTGGTAGACACACAGCTTTCACTGATGCCGATGGAAATGACATATACTTCTGCAGGGGAGAATAGACCCCTCTACACATGTGAATTTATGCCTTCAGACAGGTGGCTGTATGTAGACAAGAAACACCAATAAACAGATTTTATTGGTGCTGTTTAGAAACAGATTCTGGGCTACATATCTACAGAGAACAGTCATCTTTTCCAGGGAGAAATTCAGAGGCAAACCCTGGGTAGAGTTATGATCTACACATTCCATCCCCACACACATTCATGGTCATTTGAACTGACCAATCCTCCTTGCTCTAGTAAGTTAACAGGACTTGTGAAAGTACCTTATGCTGAACCTAATTGCAATATCGCTCATGGTTGCCCACAAACACAGCGAACACGGCACAGGAGAAGGCAAATGTTAACTTTTTAATGCTCTGTGCAATATATATACCTACACAAACACAGGCTGTAGAGCTTCAGAGTGGAAAGGGCCCAAGAGGCTGGCTTTAAGGAGATAGACTTATGTTTAAAAAATAAATACTCAAATGGTCGCTGTTACATATAGATTCTGGGTGGTGATATGATATCTTTCCTTTCTTTGAACAATATTTAATCTGATTTTCTTTCTGCATTTTAGTCATTTCCATAAAAGGAACCTAGGAATAATGCAGATTACAAAAACAGATGTAGAAAAAAATTTTTAAAACAGCCTAAATTTCCATAATTTGCAATAGCTATTCACACCTGCACAAAGGGGTTGCCTTCCAGCATATGCAGCAAGCTGTGTGTGATCAACAGGGGACTTCTACCAGGAAAACATATCAATTTCCAGAGAAATCCATAAACTAGACACAAGCCAGCCCCTATTTCCAGCTTCTTCACTTTTAAAAACAGCTTCCCGGAAGATACCAGAAGGGGCAGTTCACTTGTATTTACTGTACCAAATATTGCTTATGATGGGCACCATCACATCCATCTGTTGCAGAAACTAAAAAACCATGACAATATTTAACTACTCACTTTTGCTTGCACGGCTGTGGTAGAGGGAACCACAAAATACTGATCTATTCAGAGGAGAAAAAAATAGAGAGTGGCAAGTGGAACTTATGAATGAGAGTGCTTTGGCTGCAAAGCATCCCCATTATAGCCCTCAGCCACCACAAAACTGCTGTGTAATTGGAAGGGAACTTTTTCCCATGCAAAGAAGCCTGCAGTCGGCGCCAGCCCATCAGAGGCGGCAAGCTGGCACCAGGGATGCACACCTGCAGCCCGCCTCTCCCTGTAGCCTGCCTCCTCCCTCGCTGGAGCCTGGCCGCTGCCTGCCTGCTCCGCTCACAAAGGTACCTGGATCTGAGAAGACCACAGGGGCATGGGCTGAGGGACCATTAAACTTAGGCAGTCATTTCATTCACTTGATTCAGAGGTGAAGAGACTGAAGCCTCAAAAGGCAAAAGCAATGAGCTTCAAGTTCAGAGACAAAGTGAAAAGGCAAAGCTGGAAACAGAACATGGGGACTCTTCCTGTAACTCAGCTCAGACCCGTCCTCCTCCTTGCCTCTAACAGCTTACCCCATTTCAGAGTTTATTTACCATGGTCAACCAACTCAAATGTTGCCCCAAATGTCACGTTGGTTGGGAAACAATCACCTTCCCTCAAACCCGCTAAGGCACATCATGGTTTCCCAGGGGGGAAAAATGTTTTCTCCATGTGTATGTATGTCTGCACATGTTTGTTTTTTTGGTGCCCCGGCAACAAAAACTGCATTGAAACTGAACATAAATACTATCCTTTTTCCTTTAAAAAAAATCTTCTGAAACAAATTGTACCATAGATCTCATATTTATGATTCTAAATTTCAAAAAGACTAAGTTTTAAGTTCAATAGAAGGGTCTTAGGTTTTTATCAGTACACTTCATAGAATAGTGTTACATATATATGTATCAAGTATTAACACCAGAATAATAAAAAGTTAACTAAGATGTTATGATACAGACCTGCTTTAGGGAGGAAAAGCCCCTTGAAGATGTCTCAGGAAAACACAAGGCCTGACTCAAATAACTCCCAATCTGTCAAAAATGAAATAATTGGAACAAGCACCCACTATCTAACTGAATTGGGCATTGAGAGGATGTATTATGTTTAATAACCTATAGCACAATGCCACCTATCAGGAGAGATGCTGCTTTCCCTATCTTACAGATTAAACAACCGCAGTTTCAAAAAGCTGAAATTACTCATCCAAGAGCACATGGCCAGTGAGTAAACAGAAGGATGGAATGTCTGTCCCATTCCAGTCTCTGAGCTGTTTCTATTCCACCACACTGAACTCAGACAAACAGCACAATTCAGCCATTTGCTTTCAGGGTCATCATCATACCCTGATGCCCCCAGGTCTGTTCTCCCTCATGTAGGCACTCACACCCTTCCCCGCCCTTGCCTTCACAGAGCTCCATCCACAATTGCAAGTTTGCCTCAATCGTGGCTCTTGGAACGTCTGTCTTTCTCCTAAGCTGTCAAATCTATGCAAGTTTTATAAGTGTTGCCTGGGCACCTCGTAGGTGTGCCCTGAATGAATGGTCAAGCCACCGCCTCACACTTACCCTCCCTGGGTGTGATTCAGCAAAAATAGACAGCCAGGCAAACCCAAATTGCTATCACTATCTGATTGCTCTAGCCAGATCTGATAACAACCACATTCGATTCAAATCATGTCTTTCTGTTAAATATCTCAAAGTAAGATTGAAAAAAATAAACAGCTGGACATAGCTAACAACAGAGGGAGAGAGAAGCCAAAATAAGTTGAGATCTCGGCTAAAGGTCTCGGTGGCAGCAACAAACCCATCAATGTCTCGGGGCATTTTGTATATCACAAGGACTCACACATGGAAATACTCTCAGTTCCATTCTCTGCCTCAACTCCAAGAGAAGGTGATTTATCCTGCACTCTATCATCCTGAATCCTCTATTAACTGGCACTTGGGCAGTCACAGAACAATGATAAATGATGGCCATAATTATGACCCTAATTCACAGCAAGTCACCAAGGTATCCTCTGGATCACAGACAAATGACACAAGATGAGATGTTCTTTGAGAGTAGAAGCCACATTATAAAATTCTCCCAGGGGCTTTAATCAGCACCTAATTGTTGAATGAAACCACATTGATCATAACTATGTTACTATATGCTGATGCTCTGTGTATACCACATAAATTATACACTAACCAAGAATGTTCAACTATATACAACCCCCTAGTGTTTCCAGAAAAACCTAATTCATCCTAAAAAGAAAGTGAGTGTCTTAAGGGAGGGCATTGGGTACAACTTCCTGTTTACTAGCAGATTCTGAATTACAATATTGGGACTTAAATAGAACTCCAACTTAATCCAGGTACTGTGTTCGAAGTTGCTATTGTTTTTGTCTGCCAGAAATATTGTCTGGATATTTAAATTTTGATATAATGAAACAAACTAAAACATAAGGGAAATCTGGTTTGTTTTCACAAGAGAATACTACCTGGGGGTCTCTCTGGTGGCACAGGAGTTAAAGACATGGCACTATCAAGCTATCAGCAATGATTGCAGCACCGGTTCAATCCCCCCAGCCAGGGAGCTGACCCACATGGCCCAGCAGACCTCTCCTGTCTCATCTGCTGTTCCCCTCAACAGTATATTTCAGTAGATCTGCCTGTTCTACTCCCTGCTCCATCTCTGGTGAATCCTCTCACCCCTGCACCTCTAGACTATACCCCAGTTCTTGTATGCATAAGCAAGTAAAAATTTTAAAAGAGAGAGAGAGAGAATCCAACCTGGGATACAGGAGAGAGAGAACATTACAGATCTAACCTAGATTCAGAACCAACAAAATATGTAATATGTAAACCAAGCATTCCCCTCCTCTCCTAATGTAGAAGATTGTACAAATAGACACAGACATTGCCACAGAGTGTCCCTTTGATATGAAAATGTAAGCAAAATTTTGTGATTCTGGAGTAGGGGGTCGCTGAGAATTTTATCTGCCTGTCGAGTAAGTCACCTATTACTCATATGCTTATTATTTAACTTTTTGTCATTCAACTGTCAAGTTAACTTGGAGTTAACCAGGCAATATATTGCGAAAGCATGTCATTGTGAAAAATCTCCTTCTCTACCATATGTATATTACAGATAACTATATTTTTATATCATATCTCCTTTCTCTCAATCACTTATATTTGCATTATTTCTAAAGTAACTTTTGTCGGGATAATAAAACAATTAATATCTATAAACAAAACCACAGGAGCAAAAAATATCCTCAATGTACTCAAAAGACGGGAAACAAATTAAGTAATCTTACGACCTTACCAAATACATTTAATCCTTTGAATAACTGTTTAAATATTTGAATGGCTTTTATTTATGTTTTCTTTCTTTTTATTATAAAGATAGGTAGGCTTTATAAAGTATCCCTTTTAAAAAAAAAAAAGAGAGAGAGAGAGAGAGAGAGAAAGAAAAAAAAGGAACTGTCGCTTATTATTTAACTTCCAAAAAGCCAACATCAAAGGCTGGTCTTTTGGCTTCTAAGACCAGGTCATTTGCAATTTCTTCCTTTTTTTAAAATTATTTTGTAAAAGTTTTATGTGGAGAGCATCAGAGATCAAGAATTCTAATCTGGAAGCCTTGCTCAGCCAAGATGAGTTGATGGGAATTGTTTTTTTTTGCCAAAAACCCAAAAGAGAAGTTATATACATTCTTCCTTTCTCTACCCGCCTCTCCCTTCTGACTCAGAATGAAAATATTTTTATTCTTTTTTCTCCTTCTTGTATTTAAGGGGGCTGGGAGGTGGGGGCCAAGCTGTATTGGAAGTGAAGGCTATAATTTCATTGCATACAACAAAAAATCTGAAATACCTAATTTACTTTACAAACTAGAGATGTTTATTTTAGCACCCGGGTGGGGGTATCCCATTTGTATATGCTGCCGTGTGTGTTGACTACATATATCGTGTTAAGGTCCTCATACATGATTCAAACAGAAAGGGATGAAGTCACAGACGATAGTCATCAAACTCAGGCACAGTGAAATGGGGTGCCAGTCCAAAGCTGTTGAGCTAAATCAAATTGTGTAGCCTACAATCCAATTTCTCTTAAAACAGCAGCAGCTTGAGATAAAGTTGTCATAAAATCTTATCAAGATTAGTCAAGATAACATGAACATTAAGAAACCATATTTAGCTCATTTCAGTCCTCCCAACCCAACTTTCCACCACAAGAAAGAGTGGATGAGAAAATGATCCAGGCGATGTGCCTTAGCTGTTTGCTCTCCCTCCCTACCCCCCACAGCTGGTGCGACCCTTTGTCCCCTCTATTCTTGCCTCCAGAACTGACCAAGACATCACCATTGCTAGCATTTCTGTGACAGCAGCTTCCTGACTTGGTATCCTTGCCACTGGACTCTGCTCCCTAAACTCCCTCCCAGTCCAATTCAAATATTCTCCTAGCTTTTCCTAACCTCCATACAAAATTCAACAGTCCCTAATTCTCTATCAAAGCCTTGAAAAACTATTGTTAGTTAGCTCTGTTAATTCACACTGACTTATAGGCATGTGAGGGAAGGAAAAGCCTGTCTCACTAGTATGTGAGCACAACATCCCCCACAATAAAAGACCCTTGGTAGTCCAGTTGGACTGAGCCCATTAGCTCCATTGCAGAATGGAGCTATCCATTCAACTCTGTTGAGCTGTCCATGATGTTAAGCTTCCTACTTCTTAAAATGTGCCTTCTGGGCCCTCCCTGGTGGCACAGCAGGTTAAAGCACAGTACTAAGAAGCTAAAGCCACTTCAGCATGAGTTTGATCCCCACCCCGGAGGTGACCACATGGCGCAGCAGACCTCTCCTGACCCGCTCGCTGCTCCCCTCAGCAGTGCGCTTTGTTGACCTGCCTGTTCTGCTCCCCACTGTCTGGTGAATCCTCTGCACCTCTGGCCTGTACCCCAGTTCTGAATGCATAAATAAATAAATCTCTTTTTTTAATGTGCCTCCTACAGCATAAGGAAAATGTGTAAGAGACATTGCCTCCAGTGAGATGGTAGCTGGAAAGAGGCCCCAAGTCACCATTCAAAATCCCACTCAACCAATGGTTACTTAGCTTTTTTTTTAATAAACAAATAATCAAATTGTACATTTTGGTACATGTGGGCAACCCAAAGCTGATATAGCCTTTGGCCTCCAGAAGATGATAGACACCCAAAAAAAAAAAAAATTGAGAAACAAAAGATTTGCTAGGAATCATGACTGAGAGGATTCTGGGAAAGTTGATGAAGGGAAGCCTACTCTGCAGAGTTTGCCAATTCTCAAGGTGGAAACATTCCCACCACAGAGGATGTCGAGCTAGAGAACAGGGCTAGGAAGAGATTCCCTGCATAGGCTTTTACAAGTTAATGCCATTCAGCTCCAGCACATTCCTGGACAGGATTTATACCCCACAGTCACAGCTGAAATCCACATCACCCAATAACTCACCCAACAGACATTTATGGAGCACCTACTAAGTGTCAGGCATCATGCAGGGTAGGGATAAAAAAGGGGACAGCCCCTGGCCTGCCAGAATTTACAGTACATTGCAGCTGGACAGGTCAGAAGGTATTTCTGAGAACTGAAAGAAAAGCAGCTCGATTATGATTGATAAATAGAACTTAAAGCATTAAGGGATGGAGTGTCCCTGACAGATGCAATGGGAACAGCTTACAAATTAGAATTTTGGCCTTTCTCCTAAGAGCAACAGGAAGTCACTGCTGGGTTTTAAACTAGGGAAGGACACAATCAGACTTGAATCCTAAAAAGTTTATGCTGACTCCTCTGTAAATAGAATGGATTCCAGAGAGGCAAAAGGATGCAGAGACACCATCTGGGGTAGGAGCAGGAGTCAGGGGAGCGATGACGGCAGTATGAAGCGGACAGAGTTGTGAGACACCTGTGTGGCTATGGGGAGGGAAGGGGAAGACAATCTGGAACCACAAGGGTAACTCAGGCTTGCAACTGAAGGGGCGGAAAACCTCAAGGATGGGGGAAGAGGACCTAGGAAGCAGAGCTGAATATAAAGTTCGGCCACTGGGCTCTTCCACATGCAAGTTATATGTGACCTCCATGTAAAAATGGCCCCTACAAAAGGAAACTCACATCTCTGATCACAGCCTCAGACCCTCCCCACACTACACCTGACCTTAGCAGCCTCCTTTCCCCACCAGCCGTGGATTGCTACAGCCAGCCATCTCCCCAAACTTCTAGGAATCTTATGTAACCCTATCTGTACTGTCCCCACCCCTCCCCCAAAACCTGCTCTCTGACCTTGCTTCCTGGTGAGAAGCAAATGCTCCATCTCCAGCAGAGCCCCCAACCCTTCTCATTCATCTTTGTGTCTTCTGGACTTGTCCCCAGAAAGGCACAGTGGTTCCATTTTTTGGTATCCTATTTTCCAAAGCCAAACCACAACGCCTGGTCTGACAGGATGAATATACTGAAAAGAAAGCAATACTGGCCTCCAGACACACAATAAGCAGGCACAAAACATCTATTATATATGAATTTGCACTCAGCTATTGGGTAAATCAAGAAGTAGTCGACAAAGAACCAAGGATGTGGGAATATAAGCTAGCACAGTCATTTTAGAAAGTGACATGGACTTACCTTAAAAAACTAAACATAGAAATACCCTATGGCCTGGCAATCCCACTTTGAGCCTCTACCGCAGGAGCATGAAACCATCAACTCAAAAATACTACATTGTTTCCTGCTCGTTATTTACATCAGGTAGGCCCTGGGAACAAGATGTGCGCCCGCTGGCAGAGGACTGGATCGAGAGGTGGCCTGTCCGCTCCAGGGAATGCCATTCAGCCCCAGGGGAAGACAGAACATTGCAAACTGGAAGGAGCTCGAGGGAACTATGTGTAGTAGAGCAAGTCAGGGTGACAAATACAAATATTAAATGTTTACATAACCCACAATTCAACAATTATAAAAGCTAGGGGGCACTAACAATCCAAGTGAGACTTCTGACACTAAGAGGGAGAGGCGAGGAGGGAAGGATCAAAGGGGTGGAAGGGATGGCTAGGGGGTAAACGCTGTCTCCCTGACTTCTATACTTCTTCCTACTTTCATCTTTTCTTGGCAGGAACTGGGGGGGGGGGGGGGAGAGGAGGATTTCCTGGTATCTCTAGCTTCTCTTTCTTTTGATTAGAGAAATTACAAGACAGAAAGATGGAAAGGAGAAGGGAGGGGAGTGAAGGAAAGGAAAAGAGAGAATTAAAGACGTCTTATCAGCATCAGAAGCTTCCTTTCCCCATGGTCACTTCATACTGAGCTTTTTGCCTCTACTACCTCCTCTATCTTGTGGTCCACTCTGGTTTCACTGGGTGCCCCATCCTGAGCACACCCACCCCCAGATATCCCCCGTGTCCCCCTCTCCACACAAACACGTGGGACAAAGCCCAGATGGTGGGAAGCCAGGGATTACCTGCTAGAGCTCCCTCCCCAAGAGCAGGCTCCTTTAACTCTGCCTCTCAGCAGCTCCCATGAAAACCCAGCACCTGTGCCTAGGCAGAGACTCTGATAAAGCATCATTATCTTAGTTTTTCCTCCTAACTTGTTCTCACTCTCCTCACTTCCTGCTTCTGAGGCTCCTGCCCACATAAACGACATGCATCCAAACCCCTGAACAAGGTCTGCCAGCAAGAGAAATTTGAACGGAGGAGCTGCTCATCAAAACAACTGTTTCTAGATCCACATGGCGCCCGTTGGCTAATGACACTCACACTAGAAACAGGCTGTGGCCACTCAGAACCTCCTCCAGTGTGCTGTCCTAGGAGGGCACCTGTGGTCTGTGGCAGTGGACCCAGGACACTGTGCTACACAGATCAAAATCTAACTTCTTCCCTGCAGTGAAAAGGAGGTAACGTATGTGACTCCCTGAATGATTGGTTTCGTCACTCCATCCCCCAGGATTCTTTGGAGTTGGTCCTTCCCCCCCCCACCTTGGTCCAGCATGTCAGAACAAATTTATCAATATATTAAGTGCTATTTAAATATCCTAAAATGATCCCAGAACAGTAAAAGAGACAGAGAGATATTCTGATTTAAACATACTCCACTATCCATTAGCATGACAAAGTCTGCATTTTATTTAGACATTGTCATTAATAATGAAATGATGTATGATTTCCACTCCTGCCGCTCTTCCTTCCTCACACAATCAATTATACATTTAAGAAAATACTTAGTGGAGAGAAGGCTTCTCTAATTAAGCATCACTTGAGGGAGCCTGTAAGAGTCTTAAAACTAGAAAAGATCTCATCTACATAAGGTGGGGTGGGGGATACACTTAAAATGTTGCTATCTGGATGTGAAAAAACAAATTCCTACATTCTGAACCGTGAATAAGGAAAAATTCACACACACTTTTTTAAACCCAATAACGGCTTAGAGGTACACTGGAAAGTCTGCCAAGTATAAATTCCAGCTAATAAGCCAGGACCAAACTGAAATGAGATATTTGGAAGGAGACGCAGCCCCAGGATGGCCGCTCTTAGACAAAATCATCTTCTCTGTCAGAATCACTGAGGATTGAAGGTAGCTGGTTCTTAAAAATTCTGGAAATTTTCCAAAGAAAGACTCAGAAACAGCTCACACCAAGATTTCCCAGAAAGTAAAACAACAGTTTTTCTCGCTGAAATGATCACAGATCACATCCTGCTATGGCGGGAAGGGGAGGGGGGACGATCTCCAGGTCCTCGCTGCATGGATCTGCCTGTCCTGGAAGTCTCTTCCCAGCACACTGCAGATTCACTCCAGGTGGTGGTTCCTTCCTTTCTCTTTCTCTCCCTCTAGAGGCAGAAAATGAAGCACTAAATTTAAGACTTCATGCCAAGGCATTAGAAACCAAACTCAGGATAAGTCACTCCCAGAACAGAAAGCAGGCCTTAAAAGAAGGCCAGAAAGTGGCCTCTAGGAGAAGTGAGAGGCCATCCAGACCCAGCTCTCCCCCCTGCCTGTCCCACCTGCCTCCTTTCCCAGTACTTCCCTCCACACCTCCCAGGCTCCCTTATACTCCATCTAACATTCCCTCTCTTGCTTTACATTTCTCAGTGTCTCATCTCTCCTACCTTCCCCTCACCTCTGCTTTCTCCCCAGGATCACACAGTTTCATGTTCCTGGAACAGTCCGCTATCCCCTCTGCCAAGAGGAGGGGTGACCCAGGAGCTCCCAGAAAGGGCTCTGCACACAGTGACTGAGCCTTGTCACCAGATACAGCAAGTGTCCCAGGAGGGTTGCGACTTGAGCTTCAGAACCACCTCCCTGTGCCTAGAACTCTCAGGCCCATGGGTCTGTCACCCTGCTGCAAAAGCATTCTCTCCAAGCACAAGCAGATATTTTCAAAGACTTGTGCATGAACAAAGTACCAAGCAATGGTTAGACCCCTTCCGCCTGGCCCTGCCTCAATGCTGGGGGCTGGGAGTCCAGAGCTCCCTGGGGAAACTCAAAAACTCCATGACAATAAAGTACCCCCTTCCCCACTGAGGGATGATGTGGTTTGGGAGACCAAGCTGGGCGCCTGTGCTTCCTTTAATTCTACGTTCTGGCAACAAGAAAACCTCAGGTCTGAC
This sequence comes from Condylura cristata, assembly GCF_000260355.1. Classification (NCBI taxonomy): domain Eukaryota; kingdom Metazoa; phylum Chordata; class Mammalia; order Eulipotyphla; family Talpidae; genus Condylura; species Condylura cristata. The sequence continues at coordinate 29,521,602 of NW_004567127.1, read as the reverse complement.
TCTAAAGCCTTTGACACATAATTGGTAGCCAATTTTGCTAAGTGGTGAGTCAATTTTCTGCTTGTGAAATGTAACTTTACTCTGGTGCTCGCCAGGCCCCAGGGTTTTCTATGTGGCTTAACAGCAATTATGCGAATGTTAGGAAGAGGGGAAGTGTTAAAGTCTCCACATTTGCGTATTTTCATGTTTTTGCCTCTTAAAGGGACAGAAGATGTCTCCTAACCAAGACCCCACAAAAACACCCACCCAGAGCCCGCGACAGGATTTCCTGTGAAGCAGCACCCGTTCCAAGCCTCACCACACAGGTCTCTGGAGCATTGGGACAAAGGGGGCTGTAAGGCGACAGCCAGACCGGCAAGGGTCGGGGCAGCCTCCGCCTAGCTCCCACCCTCCCCCTTCTCCCCCAAACAATTGCCCCCGTGGGCCAGTGCGGCTGCCCCCCTGCACACACCCCCCACACCAACCCCCCCGCGGGGCGGCTCCTCTCCACATGTGCGACTCATGTTTCGGCTTTCACTGGCGACAATCTGGAGCCGGGGCCCTTCCGCTTAGGAGGAGCCGCTACGTGTCGCTAACAACAACACACTGCAGCCGGCTCTGCACTGGGCCCACAGTGCGCTGGCTCCAGGCTGGATTTATAGCAAGGCGCTTGGCTGTAAGAAGTAATTCATGAGTCCCCACAATGCCACCACTGAGAGGCTGGGAGGGGGGAGCAGTGTCCGGCAGCTCCCAAGCCCAGCCCGGGGCCTCCCACCCAGTCCATCACAGGCGGCACAGCACACACCCGGTCTGTCCTTGTTGTGTCCCCTTTTCCCCTCTCCTTAAAGGCAGGAAAAGGTACCCTTTACCACCTCTCTTTTAACATCATTTGTTAAAAACCAGGAGATTTAGATAGATGTTTTAACAAACACAGGATGACTTCACGCCTATGTGGACTGAAAAGAGAAAATAAAGGAATAGACAAAACCCACCAAAACAAACCCTAAAACTCTGAGAATTGAGGCTATGAGAGGGGGGAGGTGGGGAGGGGGCCCACAGGACTACGGTGGAGAATTATGGGTACTTGGTGGCGGGTGTGGAGTGGCAACATGCATCTGAGGTGTGAGCTCATACCCCTAGATCATACAGAGTGTTATAAACCAATATAACCTCCATAAAAAAATATACAATCTAAAAATATATGTTCTTTTATCATGAACAGTTATAAAGAAGAGTCAGATCACTTCCATCTAGTTATACAAACCTACATGGTACACACACACACACACACACACACACAAGCTCAAAATATACTCACATGCCAAAAAAATTATATCATTCATAAAACTCCCTGGAAGATTTGTTTCCAAACAACATTATTATTTTAATAAAACCAAATCTGATTTGGGAAGCATCTACCACAAATGAAGTTTTGTAGAGATGGGAAAGGAAGCAAAATTGCTGATGTTCACAAAATCATTTCACAGGGGACAAAATATATGCCATGTAAAAATCCACCAAAAAAGAAATTAAGAAATGGCTTGTCATGTAGGCACAAGTCTAATGCTTCCCAAGCCCAGAAAGCTCCTCTTATAACAAAGAAGAAAACACTACACAAGAAAACTACCCTTTAGACCATCAGAATCCGTTCCAAAAGATATAGGCAAAAAAACTACAGTGAACTGTGTATCAGATTCTGTGTCCAAAGTAGGGCTGTCAGGTCCGTTCAGCCTTCAATAAATGAGTTTGGGATTTCTCTCAACCTGAGCCACAGGCTGTCCAAACAATCCTTCGCAATGCTAGCCTTTGAAACCTCCCATCTTTGTCATGTTCCTAACTCTGGATGAACTGTCTTCAAGCGCCTGACCAGGTCTGTGATTCCAAGTTAGAATAAGAGCTGAAAGGATCCTTTACCCTGAAACTGGGGAGCTGCCCACCTCCAGAAGTCCAGGGAGGGGTACATGTTTGAGTTGACTGCCTCTTTGGGGTCTCTGATCCCCATTGAGTGGGGCTCCTTACCTCTGGCAATAACCCAGGGCAGGTTCAGGAGACGGGTTCTTGTTCCTGCCCTTAGCCTGGTGTCAATGAAGCTGGCACATCTTTTTTGTGGTTGTAATTTAAATGAGACAACCAACTGCACAGCTGTCTCGGTCAAATTATGCAGGACCATGTGGCCTTTCTTCCATCTTTAAAAAGTCCAGGGCACCTCTGACCATGTTTGAGAAAAACCCAAGGGAGCAATGACCAACAAAAGGAATAGCGATTATGCCAGCAAAGGATGGAAATTTGCCTAAATGAATATATTAGAGGCTGTGCTCAGAAAATGGAAATGTTAGCTTTTAAACAGAGGCAGAATGGTGTCATGAGGAAGCCCCTGATCTTTAAGGGTCCAACAGAGCAGGGCTGACCCCCAAGCTCTGCCACTTAATAGTCTGTGATGAACTTGGGCAAGTTAGTTAACCTCTGAGAGCCCAGTTTCCTTGTCAATAAAATGGGGAAAATAAGAGTGGTCTCTACACAGTCATCACAAGAAGGAACTAAGACAATACTCAGCAAACCTGTAGCTTAAAAAACGTTAGTCATTGTCATCAACAATAGTAACCAGAGCGATGACAGTGTTAACGTATAGGACATGGAAAAGCCAATGCTGGTCTCCACACTCCCCATAACCTGTACCCCAGAATAACTCCTCTCTCTCTAGTCCCTTCTTTCACATGTTACAGAACTATAGCCATCCTTGCTAAGCTTCGAATGAAACTTAAGGGAGTGGAGTTTCTAGAATCCAAATTGTATTTACTTTGTTCATACTGGTGTACTGAGTCTCAGTCTCAGTCTCTCTCTCTCTCTCACAAACACAAACACACACACACACACACACACACAAACTCCAGAAACAGGAGTATATACATGGATGTTTCTTCCATGAATGAAATTTTAGAAAGATGTCAGCGGAAAAAAAGACAATTCATGTTCAAAAATCATTTCACCAATGGAAAAAAGAGGCAACTACCCTAACTCAAGCCAGTAGATATGCAGACAGAAGGAGTACCCACATACGGAAATGGAAAAAAAAAAAACCTGATTATCAACTTCATTTTGACAATTGTATTCACTGATACTAAATTCTGAATTGCATGGCAAAAAATAAACTCTTTAAAATCCTGAAAGCATGACCCATTATATCTTTGCTCCTAAGGGCTCTTTAAAAAACAGAGGTTAAATTATAATCAGATGGTAAAAGGATAAGGACCTTGCCTCAGGGCACTTCCTTGGGATAAATGACCAGTTCTTGGAGAGGATTGTTGGCCCAAAGCACCCTGGGGCCAGTGACCTCTTGCTGGTCATTAATTGTTCCTGAATTCCCTGGAACCAAGGTCATTATCGCTAATATAAACTAAAATAAAAATTCCAGAGACATATGGATTTCTTTTAATAGTTGTTCTTATTTCTTTGGGGTTTTATGGGGTATTACAACAGAATTAATGTTCTATACATTAGTTCTGTAGTTGGTTTGTCTTAACACTTGATCCCACTCAAAGCGAAGGTTTATTGGACATAAAACAAGAAGGAAAGCAAACGAAAAACAGGAAATCCTGAGACAGACTATTCTGTACCTGGGCTTCTCAGAAAGTCATTATCCAGGGAACTCACAAGTTTGTTTCCTTGGGGACCTGTCAAAATATTATAATGTTTGTGTGTAAGGGTTCAAGAATTTCAAATTAAGTCTATAACTCTAGATCTAGAAAAAAATGTCCTCTTCTGAACAAAGTTTCATCCCTCAGTTTCTCTTCATACAACAAAAGAAAAAAGTGTTTGAAATTTTTGAGATTCTGATTTAAACTTAAGGGGTCTACACTATATTCTCTCTCTCTCACACACACACACACACACACACACACACACACACACACACACACGGTCAGCTGTGGTCTGTCATTTCAGAGCTTCATCCTAAAGATACTAGCTGTTAGACCTTAAAGGGAATTATCAACCCAAAGATACAGATCCCAAATTAAGAGTAAGCAACTATTGAATGAACTCATGCTTTGTACTCAAAGTACACCCTCAAGTGACAACATTCAGCTGCTTTATGGGGGACACAGGATAGACCCCAGGAAGCTGGCTGGCGAGATGGCTCTGGACATCACAGACTGGATAGCGAGCCTCTACTAGCCACCTTTTCGGGCCACTGACGCATGCAGATAAAGGTCCTCATACACGTGCCTCACATTTTACAAGCCTACAATTTTTTTTCATTAGACCCATTCCTATTTCACCCAAGTTATGCTGCCAATAAATTTAAATATATCAGCTCAATTAGTCTACAGGTACGTCATTAATGACCTGGCCCAAAGGCCCTCAGCCCTGAGGTAGGTCAGAACAGTGAATATAACTGTGCTGGCTTGCCTTCTCCTCATACTGCCTGGCTGCTCCCTGGGACAAACTAACAGAGGACTGTGAACTGACTGAGAATATTGTGGGTGGCTCAGTTCTAACTAGGGGGTGGCTATTTACCATCTATACCTGCTGCCCAGGCAAATGTTTAATAACAGCCTGCTGTCCAATGTTTGATAGAAGAGGCAGCCAGATTTATAGAACAGAGGGTTGAAACCACAGAGAGAGACTCTTAAAGATCCTAAGTGTCCAATTCTCTCATTTTATAAATGGGGCAACTGGAACCCAGAGGTGTTAGGAGATTTGGTAAGGCTTGCCTAGCTAAATAACCGCAGCAGCAGTATGAAACACCCCGTCTCCTGGGTCCCAGATCAGCACTCTGCACCAGGTCACTTCTCATTTTCATTATAAATGAAAGATCCAACTGCAGCATGGGCAATTTAACTCAACAGGCCTATCATGGAATCAAAGCATGTCTATTCCCAAACAGAACATTCTTGAATTTGGGTTCATAATGGAGGGGACACTATTTTCAAGATTGAAAATTAACATATGTCACTTACCTGTACTGAATCTAATGTTAATGAATTAATATTACTCAAATCTTACATCAGGGTGGGGCAAGGAGCCAGGCAATGGAACTGGTGATAATTTGGAAAAGAGGAATAAAGGAATAGCAAGTGCTATTCCTTTAATGAGTGGCCAGAAGGGCTACATAGTCCCACCATTCAATTCCTATTCCAGGAAAGAACTACAATTTACTTAAGCAGATACTTTATGAAACATACAATGAATCAATGAACATGCTGGTTTGTTTCTCCTACTTGAGGTCAATGAAATCAGCAGGAGCTGGTCCTCATTGTCCCTTTAAATTAAAACAATGGATCCTGAACAAAAAAAGACTGCACAGTAGGATTAAGCAATTTTTGATAGGTTTAGCAAAATGATTCTTTCTGAGTTCTGACGCCAAAATAGGTGGCATCATAAAAGAATTTAGCATAATGAATGATTTGTAATCACTTAGTAAGAAGGAAAGAAGAAAAAGTAAATTCTGGATTTCACCTTTGTGAAGCGAGAACATTGACCCTCCATGACCAGGTGACACAGAAGAGAGTGACTTAGCTTTAGGCTACATGTAGACACATATGTAAACCAAAATAGAAACCAAAAAGTTCTTCCCCAGCAGCCCAATCATTTTGAACAGGCCAAAAACATTCAGAAGCTGAGATATTTGTTACAGATGCCTTTCCTCCAATTCCTAAAAAAAATCAAAAGCTGCCAGTTCCCCACCCCTCCTTCCAGCTTACCACCTTCAACTTCTGGAACCATTCTCCTGAAATTCACCTTGAGTCCAGGACAGAGGAGAGGGCACTAATTTCTGTTCTCTTCCAATTTCATCCTTTTGATCATTTTTTATTGAGACAGGTAGGACTGGCTTACCACACTGCCTAAGATTCAAATGTAGGTTACTAAACCATACCTACCACCAGTCTCCATAACCCTCCACCACAATCCATTGGACAATCCCTTCCCCATTGCTCCCTTCTCCTGCCCTCCCCATCAGTTTTTCAATCCGATTTCTAGGATTTGTTTTGGTTTAGTTTTATCTATTGTTTTGTTTCTCTATGTTCTGCGCACAAGTGAAATCATTCTACATCTCTTTCTCCTTCTATTTTATTTACATCTTCTCCTTCAGTTCCAACCATGTCACAAATAACAAAAATTCATCTTTTCTATAGCTGAGTAGTATTCCATGTGTATACAGACCACATCTTCTTTATCCTCTCATGTTTCATTGGACATTAAGTTGTTACCAGAGCTTAACTGTTGGAAATACGCTGTAATGAATATAGGAGTGCAAATATTCCTTCAAATTAGTGCTTTAGTATTCTTCATCCAGACACTAAAGGGGTTTGGGGGCATTTCTCTCCAACAAGACTTCTGTCCTCTCCTCGGCAGTTCATAAGATGTGACAGACCTGTTCAGGCCCAGGCAGCAGTGGGCACCAGGGCAGTTTCCAGTGGGGGGAAATTCAGTGTACTTTTCCCCCCCACTTTCACTGTGACTTCTTCAGAATTATATCTGCTGTGACACCTCATTTCCTTTATTATTTCTGGAACAGACAGCTTATTAAATTTGTTTAGGTTTAAATATAAGGTAATTTTTTAAATTAAGACTTACTGTGAAAACTGCCAGGTTCTATATCTATGTATGTCAGTGCCTTCCAAAGAAAGACAATATTTACAGACAACTGCTTTGATGAAATGGCTAAAAAAGAAAGAACTTTTAGAAAATTCCTACTGAAAGATGACTGGTGATGAAACATCTCTGACAAATGTAAACAGAAATGGCTATTTTCTGCACAGTGTATGACACAGCATAGACAAGCGTGGATGCTAATGAATGAAATATGTGAGCTTTTAGAAATAAAGTAACGCTTTATAATGGAGTGCTCTGTAGCTTCCTCCTCCCTGGGACTGGTATAAATTCGCAGAAATAATTTAGCATGTACTCCTGTGTGTGTCGTGAGCCATGCTGAAACTTGGAGTTCACAGATTTCCTTACACCCTAATGCAGAAAACACGAGTTGTGCCCCTCCCTGAAGCTAATCTTGCACACCATGAAATGAAGCACATGGGCCAGGGCAGAAAAACCACTGGAATCAGAGCATGAGATCTGGCTAAAGTTAATGAACTAGCTCTGAAGTTAATGAACTCTGGACAAAGTGACTGAGCTGTTTTGGCCTCAGTTGAAGGGTCTTCACTATCCTCTCCAAGTATTTGTTCCATTCAAGAGGAAATCTGTTTTCTTCTTATAAGAACCTGGATTCTTCAGTTCAGAATCCAGAAAACCTTCACTGAAACCTGGTGGGTGTTTTTTTAGCTTTATGAAGCTAAACTATTTGTTCTCCATATCCATGAAATGGGTGCAAAACCCCTGCCAATCTCAGTGTCATCATGGAAATTAAAATGATGTAGTCTAAGAGCTATCTACACTGAAAGAAACATGACTCAGGTAAGTGAATAAATTTAAGTGTTGGCCTCTAAGTCTTAAATAAGATCAAAAGCTTCTAGCTAAAGGAATGAAATTCTAACAGCAAAATCCCAAGTATACCCAAAGCTTTCCTGCATTCTTAACCGTCCTGCAAATATTCCTTAGTGGGCTTCCTAATGTTTTTTTCTTTAATTCTTTAAAATCAGCTGTTTAATCAAACCTCAAGGAGACTTTTCTAAAGAAGTTTATGATTTGCCAAAACTACATAGGTTATCTAAATGGGGGAAAGAATTGTAAGTAAATATTTTGTTAATGAACAAAAAAAAAATCCCATATTTCATCTGGAAAACTCTCACATTGTTTTAGGCCCATCAAAGATGCAGAAAGCTAGCTTAATCAAGCATGGATTGCTAAAAATTCACTGTGATGTGATATACCTAAGAAATCCCCATGTGAAGGGGCCCTCTGGAAATGTACAGTCCCTCGACAACCCTATCCTGAAACTAGACAGGTAAAGCTGTCTGGTAGAAAAGCAAGATTCCCTTTCACTTTTGACATTTACAAAGTTTTCTGAGTCCCCAGTTGTGTGAGTCCCGGGGAATCATTTGCAACTGAGAGAGAACAAGAGAAATGGCTTCAAACTCCAGTTTCAATAGACCTGAGATCCTTTTGGAAACCCAAAGCCGCTGTACCATTTGGTATCCCTGGAGAATATGAACAACAGATAAAACTACTCCCTGCCAAAAGAAGGGTCACAGTAGAGCTGAAGATAATTTCTTAGTAGCATTACCACTCAGTAATGTCACAACTTTTTCTTCTCTATAATTTCCATATCCTTAGAACTTGAATTTGTCATTTATGTCCCTGCTTTGAATTCCCATAAGGAATACCGACAACTTCGTTGTGTCCAGGACCTTCCAAAAGAGGAAGGTTGAATTCCTTTGCAGCGGAGTTCTTTTGCCCCCGAAAGAACTGTATACTAGGCTTTTATGAGGTGCTCGTTGTCAAGATCTCCAATCCCAGCAGACACTGCGGAGACTTGGCCACTCCCACCAAGGTGGCCGCCATTTTAAATCTGCTCAAACATCTCACTCCTATGTTCTACACTCAGTGTCCACTGAGGTGGAGACTGTAGGCCCATGGACGCTCTTAGATACACAGGAAAGCTTGCAGAACCACCATGTCTGGGAAACAGGAATTCCCAGGCAGTCTCCTCTGGGCAACAGACATAAAAAGACTTCAGAAAGAAGAGAAGCAGACATAAAATGTAACACAGTTTCCTGAGACTCATTAGACCAAACTTCTAAGCTATATCACAGAATCGGACCTAATTCTGTCCTACTGGATGCATGTTATTATTTCATGTTCCAAAAACAGTTTTAAAACACTGTCGATCAGTAACTTGATGAAAGAAAAAAAACTAACATTTCATGAGTAATGTTGAAAGCCTGTGATCTGAAAGAAAACTATTATTAGTAAACTAAACAGCATACTAACCAAAGAAAATTACGGCTGTTAAGGCAAACTGTTCTAAGAATTATCAGGAAGAGTACCGAAACATTAACACTGCCGTATATAAGAAATTATTCAAGTATGCATTTGAGTAATTCTGCATTTTAATTTAACCCTTTGAAACATTAATCAAACCATGGCTAATTATAGGAATTAAGGAATTAAACGACGGAATCTTCTAAAAGATATTATTTAAAAGGCAGTTTATACAATTACTTGTATAGATGTTTGCTTTAAAGAGGGAAACAGTTCTACTATAATGAAAAGGGTCTTAGAAAATTAAATTAACAAGGGGGGACCAGGCTGATATGAAACTAAATTAGCATCAAATGCAAATTACAGGGTACTTAATGGTAGAAACAGGTGCAGAGAAGAGCCCTAAATGAGATAAATGAATAAAACATCCCTCTCCACAAATGTGGAAGCTGACACAAAGTCAATGATATGAATAATTCAGCAGCCTCCACACTGCTGTTGAGGTCAGCCTGCCTTGACCTTTGAAACAGGAAGTAAAATTCAGTTCAAATTTGAGTGACTAGAAATATAACAGTTATTTGTTTTTTTATATTAAAAAACCCAGAGTTTTGTTAAAATATAGATACAGGAATCATACAATAGAATCACAGTTTGAACTAAAGAGACATTAGATATTCAAAGAAATTGCTAAACCAAAAAAAAATTGTTAGATAAAATTTTATCCAAACTAATATGTGTCAATGTGGAAATCCTAAAAATATTACAACTAGAAATGTTTGTACCTGTGCTTATCTTACTGATCAAATGCCCTGTGAGAACTTCCAAATGTTTACCCTTTCTTTCAAATTATTTTGTTGTGTCAATGTAAAACACATTTCATGCTCTTTTGAATAGTCCTCTATTTTGATTAATAATGCCAAGTAATCTCTCACATATATTTGTAAAGCAACATTTGGTTAAACTGATTTTTAACAATCTTTATGAAGCTGCTTTTTCTTTCATACTTCAAATTCTGATGAAATAAATGCTACATTCCCCAAATTAGTTTCCTCTTATAAAAATGCGACCCAAGCTCTAAAAACCAATCATTCTTATAACTGAGTATCTATCATGGTTTTATGCATCTTTTATGGGTTTCCCCCCCTCCTTTACATGCTTCAAAAGTATGCAGTATAATCAACTAGTGAAAGTGCTGTCCTCATTTCAAATTGAATTTGGTGATGCTAGAGATTAACATGGTATGACAACAAACTGATTTCTATGAGCTCCAGAGACAGCTAAATATATATGGTATATCACTATCATCCTCATCCTTATTTTACAGCTTGGCATGAAAGATGTTTGATAATAGCGGTGATCTCTGCTCTCCAATTGCTTCTATTCATGGGACCCACAACTTGGTTACCCACGTTTCATCTCTCTACTTATGCTAGTCAGAAAGAAGATTATGTTGAAAGATGAGCTTAATTTTATTTTCTAGTTTTAGAGAGTTAAAGCTACACATACCAGCCATCAATGAGAGAGCAGTGGTAAATTAGGTCAACAATATCATTTCCATAGGAAGAAGGTGAAGAAATACTCTTTCTAAAACCAAGTGTTTAGCAAAAGCAAAATTAAAGAGGGTGTGTTGGGGTTTTTTTAATTATTATTATCATATCAGTTCAATCACTCCTTGCTCGACATTTAATAAAGGTGATAGACCAAACACTGCTGATTTGGGGCTTGGTGTAATGACCGACCTGAGAGGAGGTTTGTGTACAGAGTGGCTCCCCATTAAATAGGGCTCTGTGGAACCAGCTGGTTCTCATTTTGAAACAACCGGTTTCTCTATCCCCAAGTGCTAAAGAAAATAATCCCTGCAATCTATGACTACACACTTTCACAGGGGCAGCAATGAGAATTTGATTGTGGAGATAATTAAAGTCATTCCTGGAACTTCCAAGAGAAAAATAAAGGGGTGGAAGGGGGGAAGAGTTGGGGTAAAAAGAAAGAATACTCAATGATAGTGTTTAAAATTAAACCGTGACAAATCACTGGCAGAGGAGAACCCCTATCCTGCACAGAATTCAGGGGACCAGCCCTGTATTGTGCTCTAGGCTGATCCAGAGAGAGACAGGGGTGCCTCAGAGATGGCCACAGAGCCCCCAAAGTACCCCAACCCCTTCCACCCCTCCCAACCCAACCCCATCCCACTTGCATGCTAAAGAACAGAAACAGGCTGAGAAATTCCTGATCACAGATGACAAATAGAACCAAGTTTATTTTTTGGGTTTTTGTTGTTGTTGTGTGTAGTTTCAATCTTAACAAAATAGCTGAGGAGGAATCTAAATGTATTCTTCAAGAATCATTCCAAGCTGATTGGAAATGCTGAAATTGTGGTAACATTAAGAAAAAAACAAAGTCAACATCAAAGACCTTTGAAGGTACTTTTCTCAGTGCCGAGGAAGCCTAAGTTTTGATTGTGTTTCTTTAGGTGTTTTGATGCTGCTTTGTTCTCCATTAAAGCTAGCACTCAGCTACCCTGACTGATATTCAGTTGAACCCACATTTTCTCTGCACACCTGCAGATTTCATGGGCTTTGGGGGCGTGGGGGACTAAAACATGTGTCATCTGTCTGTCTGCACTATCAGCCAGGAACAGGAAGAAGAGCCAGGCTCAATGACAATGATTTGGGGCCTCAATTAACCTGATTAGTTCAGCACATTGCTCTTATGAATGACACCTTATCTTGAAAATAAGGGAGAACTTCCTTCCTCTGGCAGACACAGGAGCCCCCTAAAGCCACAGAGATGCAGCCAATCACAGGCATGGCCTCTGCTTCTCTTCCCTCTTCCCAGCTCCCAGGTCAGAGGGACCGCAGACTCGGTGCCTGATTGGATTTTGTGTCCTAAGGACAGGAGGCCAGCTCCTGCTGCCCAGGTGGCCTTGGAGCAGGCTGGGAAAGGGATGTCCTGTGGGCAACTTCAAGCCCCTTCTTTCAGAGTCAACCAGGCACATGATGGGATTGGAGGGGGGGAGGGAGTAGGGAGAGAGAGAGCAAAAGAGAGAGAGAGAGAGAGAGAGAGAGAGAGAGAGAGAATTCATTAACCCTTCAATCACCAAAGTAGTATGTTAATATTATACCTGCCTATAGAAAATAATGGTGAATTCTTAAGTCTTCTAACATTATTTAAAAGAAAGGCAGTGCTGAAACCACCTCTAACACATTTGATATAATTACAGAAGATGGATTTGCCATCCATTTGGAGAAAATAAAGCCTTCCCCCAAACACTGACATCTCCCTTGCTCTGTGTGTGTTGAGTGTGTGTGTGTATTTGTGTCAGTCACATTATCAGATATCTTAGACATACTGGTAAACAGAATATGTTCTTGAAAACATGCTTGGAAACAAAGCAGGGTTTTTCACTTACATGTCTGCTCTGTGATTTACTTGATCAATTAAACAGTTCGGCATGAGAGGATTTGCACGGTAATCATGAAGATTAACATTTTTAAGTGTAGCAAATTTAATATTTTATCGACATTGTCTGTTTCTGATCATTCTGTCAGCAGTGGCTTTTCACTTCGCTGTGCAGTTGTAACAAATCTGTCTCTAGGCACAGAGATGAGAACACAGATGCAACAAATGCGTCTCTCATTCTTTTGGGTTTTTTCTTTGACTACACACAAACACCCTAAATGCCTATCCCACAGCCAGGAGTCACTGGGCCAAGATCAACAGACACCATCCACCCTCAGAGGCTTACTGCCCATCTCCTATAGCGTTCACCTGCCTCAGGGATACAAGCGGGAATCATGAGTATTCTGGGAAAGGCCTCTTCCTATGGCCCTTATTTTAAAAATAACAGCCGCCTTCTTCTGTTGAGTATGATTCATGTGCCAGGCTTGGTCTCAGTGCCTGGTATATTATCTGCTTCTTCCTACAGAGCCTGATAATAAGAACCCCGGTTATGCCTGCCTAACAGATGAAGAAACCAGGCTGGGTAAAGTTACACAATCCACCCACAGCCCCGCAGCACAACTGGAATTGGATCCCCAGAGGTCCAACTCCGCAGTCTGAGGTCTTACAAAGTGTAGACAGCCTCAGAGGAGAGCAAGAGCACCATGGAATTTGCCTCCATTGAATACAACTGAGTGTGAACTAAAAGGCAACTTCAAATACCAATATGAAAACAACTAATTGGAATGCACCCCTAAGTGCCTTATTCAGCTCTATTTACAGAAACAAAGTAATGGAATCATCCCACCTGCCCAAATCAGGTGAATTGATAAAGAAAATAAAGTCTATATACACAGTGGAATACTACGCAGCTATTAAAAAAAGATGATGAACTCTTGCATTTGCAACATGGGTGGAACTGGCGAGGATTTTGTTAAGTGAAATAGGTCAGAAAGGAGAAAGACTGCATGGTTTCACTCAGATGTGGACTATAAGGAAAACAAATCAACATACAAAACTAGGCCTAGAAAACCTTAGAAATCCGACTGCAGGGCTGAGGTTGGCTGACGTGGAGGGTGGAGACAGGGAGCAAAGGGAGGAGGGAGCACAGTGGACTATGGAGGATTATGGGGCTTTAGGGACAAGCATGAGCTGGTAACTGATATCTGGAAGTCGTATGCAGTGCTATAAAGAAATGTCACCTCAATAAAAACTACAATTTTTAAAAAATAAAAGGCAATTTCAACCCCAGACTAGTTCCCTTTAGATGGGGATCTGCATCATGATCCTTATCTGAAAGAGCAATCTTCTGGATTTGTTTCTATGTAAGATATTGATATATTCTTTGTTTACACATACTTTTCCAGTTGACTGTTTTCAGCCAACTCTGACGCATGGAAAGCTCCATGACAGCAGGAACCATATCTGTCTTATTCATTATTGTAGCCCCAATGCTGAAAGCAAAATGTACTGTATTTGGGGCTCAATAAGTCTTTGTAGGATGAAAGTGAGTCTTCATCCAGGGGCCTTACTTCAGGAAGGTAATTCTGCCTGTAAAAAAGGTCCACATCATCATCACATTAAGAATAACAACCCATGTGGAATCATTTGTTCACATCTCATGCTCTCCCTATGTCCACCGACTGACATGTGCCAAGCCCAGTGCTTGCATATCTTAACCCCAACAAGCCTTCAAAACAGATTTCTCCTGTTTCCAAGATGGGAAACTGAATCTCTGAGGCCTAAGCGCTAGTTAGTAGCAGTGGGGGGGGATTTCACCCCTTAGCCGAAGGACTGCAAAACCTGTGCCCCCAGACTTCTCTTTGGGTAAGTGCCTGTTTCTTCTCAGTGAAACATACAACAATTCACTTATCAAATTAAACAAGACCACAAAGAATAGAAACCTTCTCCCTACCGGGTAAAACAATTTACACATCATATGATATTATGTCTTCATCCCAAAAGTTGAATTCAAGGTCTAAGAAAATTGTTTAGTAAACAGATCTCAAGTAACACATGGGAAGGATGAATATTGTAGAAAGCAAGTAAAATAAAAGAGACTGTATGAACTACTGAAAACTTTTTTTTTTTTTAACTGAACCATCAAAAGGTGGGATGGAAGGAGTGGAATCAGATAGCGCTAAGAGCTAGGGTTTCTAATCACTAGCTTTGTCACTAATAAAGCAGGTAATAGTTCCTCAGGCAATGTGCCTCAGTTTACAGAACTATAAAGTGGAGTTAATGTATGGGAAGAGAATTCTCTGAAATGCTACAGATCTCTAAAACTCCCCAAGTCTCACTCAGATGTAAGTTACCTAAATTCACTTAGCTGGGGGTTCTATTTTGTTTCAAGGTGCTCAGGGGTCTGGAATCGGATAGAACATATGAATATCCAGAAGAGGACACTGCCACTTTGATAGCCACAGAAAGTTTCAATTTTCTACAGTTGATACGAGATGCACATAATATATCTGAAATTAGAATCTAGCTTTAGGAAAGCACCAAGAACATGTAGCGAAGCATGGGGTTTTGATATTGTAATAGAGTCAGACATCACCAGAAATGCTTAACTGTCTTTCCTACAGAACTTTCTAATAAGGTTTTTAAAAGTCTTCTCATTTTTCCTCTTTGTTTTTGTCTGTGTACCAGGCATGTGCAAAGGGTGTGTGAATGTAGTGTGAGAGTAATCAAACCTGAAACAAGTCCGGGGACTGTGAATTAACTTTCGATTTGTCAGGGGATTTCAAACAACAGTACATCCAAGACTATTAAAACTGATATTTTAAGATACTACTAACAGATCAAAATTCTAATGAATAACAAGCATATTAAAATAGAAGAATCACACTAGCTTATCTACTGAATAATAATAAATAAATTGCAAGCATTGTGATAAAAATTAAATTGCAATTGTCTGATCTTCAGACAGAGAGGGAAAAAGCATCAAGTCAAATTGTGGTTGTTTTGGGAAAGGTGAAGTGGGAACCAGTTCTGCACACTAGGGGGCTACACAGCCCCCTCCTCAGGGCTTAGCCCCAATCCAAGTGGGGGTGCTTTCTTGAGGCACTGGCTGAGCAAGAGCCAGGCCATATGAGAAAGCAGCTAATATTCTACCAATTTTACGTTGGTCATTTCCAAGCCACTGATTAAAAAAAGTAAAAAAAATTATTCCAAGCTTGAAATGACAAGTCATGGACCTTCTGACCCCCTACCCACGTCCCCCTCACTTAGAGTCCTAATATTTAGTCAACTGAGCAGTCAAGAAAAAAAAGAAAGAAAGAAAAGTCCACAGGGCATTTTGGAGAGTGAGTAAAGGAGCATTTTTTTCTCCTTTTAGAACCACCACAACCCTAACATGAACCAAAATTGGAGAATCTTGCCAACACCATTATTAGTGACCTCATCTAGACCAAAAATACATGCGTGTGACACGCGTCTCACTTTTTCTTTTTTCCCTGCCCTGGCACTGCAAGTGTTAAAGAAAACAATAAAAGAACAAGTAAGTGTACAGGGCAGGATTTACTGGCATTTACTTTTAATCTACGGCCCTTCACTCTGTAGCTTATCGGGCCTCTGTCAGTCCTTTTTGCTCCTTTATATTTCATGAGGAGCCCCCCATGTGGCTACTGAGAGACAGAGCCCAAGTGTCTATAAGCTTTTTGTCAGGTAAAAAGAGAAGAAAAAGGAAAGGAACAAGAGGAGAAGCAAAGCTAAGAGGCATCTATTAGATGTCACTGGGCTTTTGTATTCATGTCAATGATTCAGGATTAGAGTATTTGAAATAATCTTATTGAGAGGAATCAAAAGGCCCACCGAGTGAGAGGCTGCACAGGACCATATGGCAAAGGCACGGACAATATCTTATTAAAGATGTGTTGGCTAACACTATTACTTTATATTATATTACAAAACTATTGTGCCTCTGACAGTTAGCAGGATGGTATAGTTACCAAGGGCCATTTTGGAGGTTATTTTGTGGGATTGAGTCATATAATTTGTTCCCTTGTCTAGTTAAGTCTTCACAAGGAGGGTTTGGAAACAAGTTTGGGGCTGGAACCAAGTGCTTCATCTTCCAAAATAAAAAGCCCCAAAGCACATTAGAGACCCACTCTGGTCTCCCTGAAATGGGGGTACACAATCCCTGATAATACACCAATGGCATTTCTTTCCTGAAAATCACTTCACTTAGTTTGCATCATTTACCATAGGTGACCCTTACTTCCCCCATGGAAAATACGCAGGGTGTTTGTTTTTTCTTTTAAACTTGATACCCCTTCCCATGAATACACTCATGTGTGCACACACATACACACATACTCAGCTTCACACATTAGCAGAACTACGGCAATTAAACTTCTATTACAATAAGTACTGTAACATTCAAACCTTCATTTGCGTCTGGACAAAGACTTGTAACTAGAGAAAGAGCTTGCAAAGGAGATTTATCTTCATCTACCCACACCTCTTCAGACAGCAAGCCACCAAAGACAAAACTGTACTGTTCACCATATTTCTTTGATTGTAACTGGAGCATTTAGGTCACTTTTATATTATGCTGGACAGTATAGAGTTACATGGCTTGCAAAGGGAAGAGTGGGACGCGGCGGGGGAGAAGAGTGAGTAGTCTATTTCAGATAATGCCTTTGTGCAAATTAAAATCACCCAAATGCTGTCTTTCTAAGCAAGAACCTGTAAGTGGAGTATTTTTAATCTGGTCAATTTTTATTAGAGATTGGTCATATGCTGGCAAAGGAAGAATGAGGGGAATTTATCAATGGAGTATGGCACCTGGAAAGGTTGTTGGGGGAGGGAGGCAGCCTAAGCAACTTCTTTTAGAGAAGTAAAAGCCTGTTGAATACAGTGATCTATTCTCATCGCAAACTGACTGCAAATTGCTGGGCAGCACACAGGAGACACTGTCCTGCTTTCTGTACCTTTCCAGAACTGTTATAAAAGCCAAGTTGTGATGACACAGGATCAAAACCCACACCATGAGCTGCCATGGGCCAGTTACACATCCACACTGCTGATGCTCTGAAGCTCCGTTAAATACATTTCTTGGAAGTTGCTGCCATTATTTCCTTTACAGGAAAACCACTGTTGTTCATTATACAGCATCTGCAGTGGTATTACACCATGTAAAAGTATTTTGCATTATGATATACTGTCAGCATATTGGAAATGCATTTTAATGTATCCTGGTTGTGTATTTGGGAATAGCTGATAGCACGTGGAATACAGGCTGCTATTAGCTCATTGTGTTCCTATTTTCTTATCACACTAGCAAAATAGTACAGGGTTCATCTCATATTCAGCATGAGATTATCTGATATACGATAAAATTTAGAACGATACTCTCTCACATAAGTCTCATTGCTAATAATCACATATGAATTCCCACTGAGAAAACAAATGTTTAAATGTACGAGGGTTAACAAACAACTGTAAATTCATGCTCGGTGTCAATGCTGGCTTTTCACTTTTGGAAAAATGCAAACCTCTCAAGCCAACCTAGGGAACAGCAATTATCCTGCCTGGAGCAATTCTAAAAGGTGAATTCCTCCTCCTTTTATTTTAACCCAGCATTCAAGGTTAGGAAATCAGTTGGGATAAAGACTTCTGAGAACTCAGAAATGCGTTTCTGGTTCTTCACGCCCCAGACTGCCGTTAATGTTGGGTACAGAATGATTATGCTTAGTGTTTGGTTGGTCCTTCTAAAAACTGGATAAAGATCAAAATCATAGAAGCTCAAAGGTCAATGAAATGAAGCCATGAAACTCTGACTCAGCCTCATTTGCAACTGCAGTAAATGCATTTTTTTGCTCAGGCTAGTTGAGGACTCTATTTTTACAAAAGATAAAAAAGAAAAAATAATAAATTTGGAGATTTACATCTGACAATAAGACAGGGGAAGGTCATTTATTGTCTAAGTGCCAGCTGCCTGTGAATACATATATGGTAAAATAAATAAAAATTAAAAGGCAGAATTATATCCTGATTCTAAACTTATTATTTTTCTAATAACACATCAACATGTGTGTGATAGAAACACATTGTGGTCACTTGAACCAAGACAGTAGCTTGAGGATAAGACAGCGGCAAACTTTTCTGAAAGTCCTATTATGGCATTTTTACTTCTCAGATGAAGGCTGGATCTTAAAACTGTGCCTCTGAGCAACTGACCAAGATTTTCAGTTCATGTGATGTACATCATGTCAAATCAACAGGTAAAACAAGCTTCCTGACAGTCTCACTGCTGAACATTCTATTTCAGACAATACTCATAAGACAAACACAGTGTTATCTAAGTGAAAGTAGTCAGATGTGGAGGAGCTTCCAAAAATTCGGAAGCATACAAAGGGTTTTGTTGTTGCTGTTGTTTCTTTGTAGGAGACTTGACTAAGTGTGGCCTGAAGAGCACTGGTTCCCTACAGGCCAGGTTTTTCATGTTGCAAAGTTTCAACTCGGTTACATGAGGCTTACATCACAACAATAAGCAAACCCACTACCTTAGTGGTGGATTGGTTGACACCTACCCAAGTTTTTTAATATTGGCTGTGAGGAAGGCAGCACCTGTAGGTAAATTCCCACAACACTGCTTCTCAAAAGGACTGATGAACTACCAAGGATCCCACAAAACAGGACAACGGAGAATTGAGTTAGTTTCTCCCTATTGGTCTATTTCATCAGGCCCTCTGATTCAAAACTGAAAAACAAATACTGAACCAGCCCACTACCCTACCCTGCTGGACGTAAATGACAAACCTGGCTGGACATGCAGGACTCTATGGGACAGAAGCCCTGTAGTAGGATTTGAAGAAAGAAACGCTTTTGTAAACCATCTGTATTCATCCATGTCATCGTTCAGAGATGGGTTTGTGAGACAATGGTAAGAAAATGGTTTTGTGAATCCAGTCGAGAAAGGATGGTAATCCCCACTGACCAACTAGATGTAGGGCCACCACCTGTCCACTTCCTGTATTCAGTGCCAGTATTTGTAAAGAATTTCCACCCAGAAAATAAGATGGAAGCTTTTTAGATGAGAAAAAAAACTGGGTTGCCAAGTCAGACTACCCTATGTGACTTTTGTCATTATCATCTCTTCTGATTCTTACAAAGTAAACCTAATTAAGAACCTCCCTCATTAGTCTTCCAGAAAAATTAGCACAGCTTATGCTAATTACTCCTGCAAAATTTAATAAACTCGTTGAAATGGGAATAGTCTAATGAGGTTTTATTTATTGAACTAAGATAACTCCAAGGAAAAAGGTTAGGATACAAGGCTATCCAATGTGGTAATAAAACTACAATTTATTCAATTTCTAAACATGAATTTTATTGCAAACCTTTTAAATTCAAATATGAGTTACTGTGTGAATATGTTAAATCAATCTCCACCTTAATTCAATGACTGCAAGTCATTTTGGCCTTTTACTTTAACAATAATTACCACACATAGGCCTTTACCTTGACGATAATGCAATTTGCTGTTATTAGTTTGTGGTCGTCAGTTATTAAACATAACACATTTGAGCTTTCCTGTGTCTACACAGCCCAGGTTATCTGGATCACCGGGCATAGCCTGGGTTTTATAATTCTTAGTCAAGCTATTTGGCATCAGGCAGACATAAAATCTAGCAGTCTGCTTCGAATGCACACTTCTTCCACGGACCGGAATCTTTCTCTCAACTTTTTTGAAGTCACTTGGTGAATTATAAAAAGTGTTTGGGTCATTTTCCCTCCCACTTTGCCCTCTATTATGAAAGAAGCAAGCAGAAATCAATTTTCTAACTCACAGTAGGCAATGGCTGGTTTTGTTAATTCCACTTTTTTTTTTTTTTTTGATAGACCACGCCAAGATAATGTCCCCAAGCCATGGGCAGCAAGTGAGACAGCCAAAATTTAACACAGAAAAAGCTTACCCTGCACCATTGCCGTATGACCAGAAAGCCTCTTCTATCTAAACTATAAATAGTTTTCCTGAATAACCACTGCTGAAAGTCTTTTGACTGATAAAAATAGCAGTGTTCTTCCAAAATCTGAAGGACAAGCAAAGAGAGGTAAAAAGTAGAGGTGCTAAAACTGTGCTAACCCCTAATGCACACAGCCTGTACCCTCAGTTCTGTCACTGCAAATTGTATGCATTTTGTAAGAAGTCACTATTGCTACTGAATGAGGACCCATAACCTATTTTTACAAAATATGCAGCAATTCACATCCATAAATCTGAAGGCAAATCAAACCCTAAGCACGTAACACAGATATTATGCAATCTGTAATACAGAATCAAATTGCAAACTATGAAATTCAAACACGGTTGCCGTCATTTTTTTTTTTCCTTTGCAGTAATTTTATAGAATTGAAAAATCTTTTCTATTTTGCCCTTCCTTGTGTAGGTTCTTTTCTTGCTGTTATTCTCCTCTCACTGTTAAAAATGGAAGTTTCGCATATCAGCGTAGACAAGACTGGAGCTTTTAAAACCTTTGGCAGACTGAAGGACAAATAAATTCTGAAAACTCAGATGCAAATAAAAATAGCAAAATGGGGTTTTGCATATCAGCTGCTATCGCTGCTTGAAAAGACAGTTCATGGGAGACAGTGGTTCCGGCCAGCAAATAAACATATGTTGGGAATTGTGCAGAAACGCTGGGTTTCTGCCGTTTTTTAAAATACCCTCTCCCGGCAGCCCAGAGTGGCTCCATGCTGCTTTCTGCTTTGTAAAACCCAAAAGGGAAGAAATGAAAAGGATAAATGTCATGAGTAATATCTCTAAAGCCACCAACAGTATAAAGTGCGTACTTATTTTGCCTAAATTGTTTGAACTACCCCAGCCAAGCAAAGGTTTTAAGTGCCCTACTGGGACAGATGCAAGGCAGCAACAATAGGAGCCACGCTAATGCAATCCAGGTAACACAATCCTGTTTCAAAAACACGGGCCGGGCTCATTACAGCGCTGCTGAGTCAAGTTTCTTATGCCATCGCAACCCACAGGAACAGGTCAAAATCAAATGTTATTCAAACCACAGTCATATCAGCCTCCTCTATCAGAGTCAAGGCTTAAAACCAAACGAAGAACTTAAAAGCTTAACCCATTCACAAGCAAAAAAAGTGTTTTCTTTGCGGGTGGCAAGCTAAGATTCTGTCATCATCTGAACCAAATGGAAGGGAGTGGTGGAACAAAACGCTTCGAGTTTGAAAGTTTGGGGGAATATTCAGGCTGGTCCTTCATTCCGGCTGCTTTCTATTTAGTAGAAGAGTAAGAAAAATCTTGCTTAAAATAGCAAGTGATAGTTGAAGAGGTATATTTTAATGAAACAAACTACAACCAGGGTTTATAGATTTTTGACCTTATTTCATTTGGCGGTTTATCTTCTGTTGCAGAAAAGAAATTACATGAATGGTACGTCTGCTCTTGCAGATAAACAGGTGACTCTAACTCCAAAGGTGATACCACCTCATTACAAGTTCCGCCTCATGTGTGTTCATGTTGAATCAAGTACATTAAAGCTCATTTATCAAGAGAAAGTATGTGTTTTGTATAAGAAAGTGTGGGAGATAATTACTAAAATATCTGATGGAAATGGAAGCTTGATAAAACTACTAGCAATCAAAAGTGGAATAAAGCCTCAAGTATCCCAGAAGTCAAAATCAGCAATATCTTTACGTAACTCAGGATGAAGCAAACACTTTTTCAGCTAACAGAAGAATGATAAAGCTAGCCCCCCCCCCCAAAGGTAAGGCATTGCAGAGGCAGATAAGCGGGCTGGGGTGTCAAAAATCAGTATTAAACTCACAAGGGGATAGTCCTTCTGCTGTCAAATTCCCAATAAGGGACCAGTCAGTATTTCTTGGAGACTCTTTCCCAACCAGCTCTTTGCCTAGCTGATAACCGACATCATCTATAAACCTTCCAGGCCATTTAACTCTCAACGAGTAACGCTACATAACAAATGGTTTATCATACATGTTTCCATACAATGAATTTCAATAATTAAAATGTAAAATGAATATTTGGAATGTGACTTTACATAATATGTGCAAACACTGACTCGCAATTGCACCCAACAACTAAAGAGATTTATTGTCCTACAGTGATTTACTTGGTCATGTCAGATTAGTAATATGGATCTGTTTAAAAACACAATAATTAAGACAAGCAGGATAAATTAATCAACTTACAATACAGTTGGAGCTACCATCAAACCCAGGAAATAACAGTAGAAAATCTTGGTTCACAGATCTCTTTAAAACTGCTTTTATGCATAAATAAAACCTTAAAATGTAGATGGATTACGTCCAACAGAACTACTGTAGCTAAAAGTGATAATGATTCAAACATTTTTCAAATAAAAGTTAAATATTTATAAGCACCCAACCACATTTCATAAATCACACACTATTATTATTTTATTTCTGAAGCTTCCTGGCACAGCGTGAGGATTGAGCCACGGAAAGTCAGGAAAGAAAAAAAAATATTCCTTTAGGAACATGAATCAGACACAAAACCAGAACAATCCAAGAAAACAGGGCTCCAAAGAACATTCCATGCAGCTCTCTCAGGAGTCCTCCAGCTCCCAGCAGCCTATGTCGTGACCCACAGGCAAATTCCGGCCACAAGTATGGCAAACCCTATCCCAGGAGCGACACTGGGCAGGTGTTCCATTATAATGAGGAATAAGAATCCAGTGAAAGTCGAGTGATCCCTACCTGTCAATTATCACTGGATCTGAGGGAGTCTCATTTCGGTTGCCACAGCTTTTCTTGTCACAACAGCGGCTATGGAGCAAAAGCGAAAGGATTTAGTACAATCATTACAATGTAAAATCATCATTTAGGCATACAGAAGGTTCAAATTGCTGGATTGCAAATGCTAGAATTACCACAAAGCCATACCTGGCCATCAACGGATCCCTGGCATAGAAAATTCTATCTGGGTTATGTATGGGTTAATGGCCAGGCTTAACTTCTCCTTGCACAAAGGAGGGAAGGAGGGAGAGGGGTCTCCCTGAGCCACACTGACAGAGAGGGGGTCTCCCCAACACTGCCCGAGGTGTGGGAAAGAGTTCCCTGTGAGGTGCATTATTATTGCAGCTACCCAATGAGAATGTTCCCGGTTGTGGGTGGCTCAGTCGTTCTTCCCTCAAGATCATACTAATTGTGTGGAATGCGTCAATAATGAGGTATGAGCGATTTCTCCCCCTCCAGTCATTTGGTATTCAATGGCTTCCTTTTCTTTTCCTTTCTCTTTTCTGGAAAACCATACCTCAGGTGCCTTTCCCCAATCCTCAAGCTGTAGCTGTGTTTTCCTTCATGAGAATTAGAGTACAATCACTTATTAAAGATAATTAAGTCAAAGAGGCAAGCTAAAACAAAGTGAGGAACCCTACATCCTCTGGCTTTTTTGTTCTGTGCTGGCTACCCCTTCAGTTTTCTGAAAAGTGATGGACAGTTGATCCGGCACAGCAGAGCCTGACAGTTGATGCTCTTTATCAGGGCAGATAAAAAGCAGCCATGGGCACCCACTAAGCAGGTCCCCAGCCCAGCTGTGACCTTACAACTGTCAGTATTTTTTAAACTAAGGTGCTTCTAAAAGGTGAAAAAATCGTGGTTTGAAAATGACCCACGTTCGTGAACAAACTATCCATTAGAGATGTGCTTACAAGTAAAAACTGAGCCCACTGACCACACCTCAGCCAGGGACACACAAGAACAATATCTTATCAGTCAAGAAGATGGGGAGGTTTTAGGTTTATGCATTTGTGTGTGTGCACACGTATATATAATATGCAGAAATATATTTTACCTATATAACACACATGGTGTACACACAAGCTCAACTTAGTTCACAGAGCCTAAGTCAGAGAGCTTCCAGAGAGACCCAAACACTAAACTTCACTTCCAGGACTCAGAAAAATACTTCTGCATAGGGAGACTTTGACCAGAGTTGGGAAGTCCGTTTCCTTGTTTTAACCGTATCTCTAAGACAATAAACTTCCAAAGTTGCTCATCATTCTGTTAGTCTCTCAGCTGCTGCTCACTGTTAGTCTCTCAGATAGAAAAGTCAGAGCTCCTTGGTGAAAGTCCAAACTAAAATCTCCCCCACCTGCCTCAAAGAGAAACCAATTTGTGCTATAGCCGGGCTCTGGGGACAGGAGGCCCCGGGTATCCCAATATCTGATGCACAGATGCAGAACAAGGAAATGAGAAGTACTAGTAAGGGGAATTCATACCCCCAAAAAGTCACTATAAATTAAACTCTGTCACCCCTAAGCTCCCACCCTCACACCTGTATTTTAGCCTCTCCACAGAGCACAGTAGTTAGAGCACCTGTTCTGGCATCACCTCCGCCAGGTACCCCACCACCTTGTCTTAAGTGTCCTCACATGTAAAATGGAGGCACTGTAGTCAGGGTTCCCTGCTTTTCAGAAGTTCGCTTTATGCTGCTTCACAAATACCTACATTAGTACTGTTTTCACAAACGGAAAAAAAGCCCAAAGAGGATTTTCACTTTTGCAACACTAGTCAAAGAAAAGCAAAAAGAACTCTCAGGGTTGGTTTTGAGGCAACCACTCTAGGGGCACCCCAAGTAGGAGAGTGATCCCCACCTGGCTCCTTCCCCAAGAACAACTTTATGCAAACTGTGTATTCTCAACGTGATCCTGCTTTTACTGGATGTAGGATTTTAGACTTTGTGTCATCTGATATAATTTGGTAGGACATTTTTTGATGCCAGGGGCACTCAAAAAGTTTCCATATAAGGGCCCTCCCTAGTAGCACAATGGGTTAGCATACAGCACTGCAAGCTGGCCGCTGCTGCTCCCGTGCAAGTTCAATCCCTGGCCCTGGAGCTGACCCGCATGGTGCGACAGACCTCTCCTGACCCGCCTACTGTTCCCCTCAGCAGTGTACTTTGGCAATCTGCCTACTCTGCTCCCCACTCTGTCTCTGGTGAATCCTCTCACCACTCCTCAACCTCTGGCTTATACCCAGTTCTGTATGCATAAATAAATCTTAAAAAAAAAAAAAACTGCTTCATGAATCTTCTTTAAAAAAAAGTTTCCATATAAACCAACCTAAATGCTCAATGATGGACAACTGGATAAAGAAAAGGTGACATAGACACAAGAGAAATCTAAGCAGTTATTTGGGGAGGAAGGTGGGGAGAAGAAATCTCGCCATTTGCAACAACATGGATGGAACTGGAGGGACTGATACTAAATAATTCATAAAAAGAAACACCATGATTTTTTTCTCATATGTGGAATATAAAGGAAAATAACAAATGAACACACACACACACACACACAAAGAAGACAACAGGATAGTGGTTATCAGGAAGGAGGGAAAAGCAGTGGGTAAAGAATGCAGGGGTCACTGTGTGTGGTAGGTAGTGAAAACTACTGGTAATGCCCCATGGCACCGGTGCCAAGCTCGGTAGCTGCACCCCTGAAACTTGTAATGCCATATAATAACACCACACACAAAAAAGTTTCCACTCTCATTCACTGTTGGTGAGAATGTAAACTGGGGCAGATACTATGAAAAAAAGGCATGGAGATTCCTTAATCTAAAAATGTAAGTACCATATGACCCAGCACTGTGTCTCTTAGGTATCTGTCCTCAAATATGAAAATGTTAACTCAAAAGGATTTATGCAGCCCTATGTTTGCAGCAGCATTATTCTCAATAGCCAGGATTTGGAAGCCACCTAAATACTCACTGACAGACAACTGGATACAGAGGCGGTGGTGGCTACATGCAATGGTTAATTGCTCAGCCATTCAAAAGATGAAAATTGTGCCTTTGTGACAACATGGATGGAACTTGAGGCGAAATAAGTCAACATGAACCATTACTACATGGTTTCTCTATTTGGAATATAAATAACCAATGCAACTGAACTAACAAATCACAACAAAAGCAAACTTCAACTCAGTGAAAACAGTGTTCATCAGTGCAGAAAGACAGGGAAGGAAGCATCCTTTTTATTTTAGGGAGGATTCGGGGGGTGAGGCTTAACCACCTGTAGAAGATGCACCCCCTGAAATGTGTGCAGTTTGGTAAGTCAATAAAATATTATTAAATTCAATTATTTAAATAAAAATAATTTTTAAATTTCCCATAAAAATGGATGGCAACTGCTTCTTCATTTTAGGCCACTTTGACTTACTATTGACCTCACAGGAATGCTCTGGGATCATGGGAGAAACTTATACCTACCCATAAGTGAGGAGCACAGAGTCAAAGCAGTAAGGATAGGAGTAAGCCCACTCCACAGCTGGTCTCCAAGAGCAACCCTTATGGCAGAACCCATGACCCTTTCGCCCAGGGAGAAAACCAGTGGATGGGAAAGCCTTGCTCGCCCCTGCTCTCTCTTTCCTTTCTTTTTCTAAACAGCAAGTGGGAAAGGCTTGCCCCTGGGTGGGGGGGGGGGGCACACCCTTACTTCAGTCCTCCCCAGGCCATGTGACCCTGGGATGCCTCCAATTCGCATGAGGTTCAGCACAGCCTAGAATCTCCTCCAGCCTACCCCCATGCTCTCCCTCCATATAGGCAGCCCTCCTCCCCACTACCCGCTACCTTTCAGTTGCCTCCACATTTCACTCTCTTCACTAATTTTTTCAAAATGTCAGTAGCAGTGTCAGACATTTCACTGCCTGAGATATTCTAAGTGTTGCCCACAGCACTGGATGCCAGATACCCTTGCCACTCCAACTTGCTAAGCTCCAGCCAGTTTCCATCTCTCAGGCGCTGCAATCAGGTTTACCTCAGGCCAGGTCAGTCACCAGCCTGGGCAGCCCCTCCCCCGAGCCACCTCAGTGAGTCAGTCTCAACTTCCCCTTCAGACCTCAGCCTCCACCAGATTTCCTTAGAGTCTGGCCTGACCCTGTGAGGAATCTCCTGGTTTTTCCTTTTGGACCCTAACACAATGCAATTTATATTGCTACACATAGTTTTTAATTTTATGTAAAAATTTCATTTATAATTTATAAAGATATAATGCACAAAGGATACTTATATAAGTAGATATTTATGTAAGTTATTTATTCAAATTTATGTGAATTATAAATATATAAATATTGTATTTATAAAATTTAATTCTGATGTAGGCCCTCCCTAGTGGCGCAGCGGGTTAAAGCACAGCACTGAGAAGCTAAAGCCACTTCCTCATGAGTTTGATTCCTGCCTGCCCTGGAGGTGACCAGACCTCTCCTGACTGGCCCGCTGCTCCCCTCAGCAGTGTACTTCGTCGATCTACCTGTTCTGCTCCCCACTCTGTCTTTGGTGAAGCCTCTCACCGCCCCTGAGCCTCTGGCCTGTACCCCAGCTCTGTATGTACAAATAAATAAATATTTTTTAAAAAAATTTAATTCTGATGTAAATATTCATTTATAAAATTTCTATGCAAATATTTGTGTATTTTTTGGACTATCTCTTCCCATGTCCCACCCTACTAGCCCAGATACTTCATAAGAAAGAAACTATAGCCTACAGCATGGGAGGAAATTCAGATATTGAATGAGTGACTGACTCACCTCATGAGTGAATGTAATATATTGGGGATGTGAGATACAATCCAAGCAAACAGGAAGGTAACAACTAAAGGATTCCAGGTGACCCTCTGCGTGGGCATTGCTAATGGGAGGAAGCTCGCTCCCAACCCATCCCCTCCCCCAACAACCACCCCCAAACAGGCACCACACCAGGCCTTATCCTTCCATGTAAGTACTGTCCTCATCCCCCTTGAATAAAAATGCCCTTGGGGACCAGCCAGATCAGCTACAGCAGAGCACAAATGAAAACCAACTCTCTCTGCTTTGGTCTAAAGGACCCAGAGCTGCAGGCAGAGGTGAAGAATGGACAGGGCATGGCAGACCTCTCCTGTGTTACCCTCTGTTCCCCTTAGTGCATTTCAGTAGGCCCACCTGTTCTGCTCCCCACTCTGTCTCTGGTGAATCCTTTCACCCCCTGCACCTCTGGCCTGGACTCCAATTCTTGTATGTATGCATAATCTTTTTTTAAAATTTAAAAAGAATGGACATGTGCAAGGAAGGACCGCAGAAGTAGAATGGGGAGTAAAGGATAGAAAAGAAAGCAGAAGGAAGGTGCTGGAGTCACTGAGCATGTATGAAGGAAATATTTTGCCAAATACCAAAACCACCCACAGGTTTCCTGGAGCCATATGACCAAGCCACGCAGTCATCATTCCCTTAACAGGCTCCTTGGGCTCTGTGCTATATAGCACAAGAGAGTGTCTCCAACGTGAGCCCACTTAAAATATATTTGCACATGTAAATGCACGTACATATATACACACAGTGTGCACACAGACATGAGATTTTTGCAGCATTAGAAAGAATGAAGGTAGGTTTTCACCCACAATATTAGAAAGAAGTTCACATTATATGATGAATTAAGAAAACCAAGATGCAAGATATTTATGCGATGATTCTATTTCTGGGAGAAAGAAATCATGAAGAGGCAGCTAGAAGAAGAGGAAATTTGCCCCATGCTGATTTACTCACTCACTTCATCATCGAAATCTCTATGCAAAGTCACCACCTCAGAAAGCCCTCCCAAACGACCCGAGCACTCTCCAGCCCCTAACCCTGTTCACTTTTCTTCATAACTTTCTCCACATCACCTTCTGTATGTCTCTTTACTTTCTGTCTCTCACATTAGAATATAAGGCCCATAAGAACAGTGTCTCAAATGGTTTTGCTCAGTCCTAACGCCCTAGCAACTAGGACAGAGCCCAGCACAGTAGGCCCTCAGGAAATATTTTCTGAATGAACGGACATAAATTTCAAAGAAGCAACCCTAGAGAGCAGAGCGAGTAAGAAGTGGGTAACAAGCCCCCACAAGTGCTAGAGGAGATGCAGAGAAAGAGGAGCATTTTTACTTTGCTGGTGGGGATGTAAACTGATGCAGCCATTTTGAAGCACAACCTGGATTCACCTGAAAACACTAAAAATGGAAATACCATATGACCCGGCAATCCTACTCTGGACCTCAAACCAAAGAATGTGAAAACAGGCCCTCCCTGGTGGTGTAGCGGGTTAAAGCACAGCACTGAGAAGCTAAAGCCACTTCCTCATGAGTTCGATTCCTGCCTGCCCCAGAGGTGACTGCATGGCGAGGCAGACCTCTCCTGACCGCCCGCTGCTCCCCTCAGCAGTGTGCTTCATCAATCTGCCTGGTCTGCTCCCCACTCTGTCTCTGGTGAAGTCTTTCGCCACCCCTGATCCTCTGGCCTCTACCCCAGTTCTGTACGCACAAATAAATAAATCTTTAAAAAAAAAAAAAGAATGTGAAAAACAGCAACCCGAAAAAACCACGGGCTCTTCAATGTTTACTGCAGCATGATTTACAACAGCAAGGACTTGAAAATAACCCAGTGCCTACTGATAGAGCACTGAGGAAGATGTGGTCTGTCCACAAATAGAATACTAATGTGTGACAAGGAAAGACAGAAATGTTATCACTTACAGAAAAATGGAAAGAGTATGAAGAAATAATGTGCAGTAAAGCAAGTCAAAAGACAAATATCGGACATCTTCACGTATATGAGTAAAACAAGGGATCTGACAGATGAAGGGACAAAGCCATATAATCACAAATGAGTGGACTTTCACAAAGTGAGGTTTCTGTGGTTATGAGGACGAGGGGAGGGAGCAGGGAGAAAGGGCGTGAGAGGGACTGTGGAGGAGGTTGTTTTCCAGATCTCTGTGTCTGTTGTTCTGTGTTGCACTATTACTCTCCTGTTCCAACATTAAAGTCGCCACAGTGGAGGTAGGACGGTCTCCCCTTATCCTGAGCTGATCTCTCTCCCTTGTGCCTTCCCGTTGTCACCACAGAAAAGAACTGAGCCAGGACTGTTCCTCTGACGATCCACCACCGAGTGCTCCTTTCTGTGAGCTAAAGGGCCCCGAGTTCCAGCTAGTGAACTCAGAAGGAACAAGAAAGGCCTTTCCCAAGGAGAGGCTTGAGGGGAACAAGTTCCCTTATGTTTAAGGCAGAAGAGCATGACATAAACAATTCAAGACAAGGGGCAAAGGTACAAAAATCTAAAAAGGGAACATTCCCTCTACTAATGAAAGAAATCACAGCAATAACTAGGTCCTCTTTCCTGTGTGGCCTGGGACCCTGATGCAGTCTAGTTGTGGCTTTTTAGGCTCCTGCCATATACCAGGCCTCCAGGCTTGGCATTTGCTCCCTAAAGCAGGTATCTGGGGAGAACAGGGGACTGGAGTTTCCTAAACCGTCACTTCCCTTCTCAACCAGCAACTCATGCACTGGTCAGGAATAGGTGACCCCCACCCCGGCATCCTCTTTCATGGCAGATTCTACACAGTGGCCATCTCCATGCTTCTGCTGGTCAGCCATACATACCAGGGCAAGGCCAACAGACACCCTCTGCAGCCTCGCACAGGAGGCAGATCTCTGCTGAGCTGGCACAAGCTCCATAAATCAGGTGTAAAAACACCTAGAAGATTCCCAGCCCCGGGACTTTCAGGTCCTCGTGTTGACACAGGGAGTGTCACCCTCCAAGGAGAGTCCCCCTCAACTGGTGAAAAGCATCATCTTGCCCTCTAAGCTTGGCAATAAAAAAAAAAACAAGAAAACTCACCTGGGTAGCCAAAGTGGCCACAGAATTAGATACAATCATCCCCTCCCCGGCTGTTTGAAAGTCCCCAACAGGCCTCCTCACTTTGACAAAAGCTGATGTGCGTCCCTGTTTCTCAGGATGGAAGGAAACCTGAAGAGATTTGCAAAACAGGCTTCGGCGTGGGCTTTATGGTTACTTTTCTAGAAGTAGCCCCACCTGGAGCAGAAGCGAGGCCCCGCCCAGCTGCTTCCCGGAACTGCTCTCCACACGTGTGCATCCTCCCTGCCTGCCTGCTTTCCCCAGATCAACGTGTGATCTCAGGTGTGAAGTGTTACTTGGCACGATTTAGCAGGTTATTTTGGAAGGTCTGGGAAGGCTCAAAATGTTTCCAAAATGAATGCTAATTGCTTCTTCACTTTACATCACCTCAATTTGTGAAGGTTTCATAGGAACATGCTACTCTCAGGTAGAGGGAGAAACCTGTGTATGAATTGTCTAAACAGTGTGATTAATAGTGACAAGGACGACTGGTTTTTAGAGCAATTATGACATGAACTGACTCTTCTTCCGCCTGAAGTAAGTTCGCTTCCTAAGCCAGGTGCTCTTCGTCTGCTCCATTAGGACCTGCCCCTCTCTGGCTCCTTTGGGCTGTGTTTTAAACTCTTAAAGCCTCCCTCTTAGATCATTTCTTCCAGTACATAATGTCAACTTTTCCCATTCTCTTTTTAAAAATTAAGGAAAGCAACACTTGCTCTTTTTCTCGTGTGTTAATTTCTTCACTGCGTACATTGGCTTCTCCTTGCCAGAATGGCCTTCACTTCTGGCCACATGAACTCCATAAAAACTGGGTCCCAGGGCCCTCCCTGGTGGCGCAGCAGGTTAAAGCACTGCACTGAGAAGCTAAAGCCACTTCCACATGAGTTCAATCCCCGCCTACCCCGGAGGAGATCCACATGGTGTGGCAGACCTCTCCTGACCCGCCCGCTGCTCCCCTCAGCAGTGTACTTTGATCATCTGCCTGTTCTGCTCCCCACCCTGTCTCTGGTGAATCCTCTCACCCTCCGCATCTCTGGCCTGTACGCCAGTTCTATATGAATAAGTAAATAAATCTTTAAAAAAAAAAAAAAAAACTGGGTCTCAGGCCCTACCTGAGTCTCATCTCTCAGTCTTCACCTGTCTTCTTCACCAGTCTTCACTTGGTCCCCAGCTGAGATTATGGCTGGCTCCCTCCTCTGGAACAACCTCCTCTGTCTGCTACACCTGGTGTGTTCAAGGTCCCTGTCCTAATTCTCAAGGTGAATGTGACTGTCCCCCAAGAATGTATCCCTGGCCTCTTCTCCCAGTCCTGTCAACCCTAGGTGAACCTGTATTTAACTCTCACCATTGGGAAACTCCCTCTGAATCAGGGCTCTTTTAACTTCAGACCATAGGTCTCCCACTTCCAGACATCTTCACAGAGAAATCCGACCTGGAGTACCCACAAATGGGTTCAAGCACTTCTTAATTCACCCTCTGAAGTCTCTCTGCTCCTCCCTCTCTTCCCCCCAGCCCTCTCTAAGCAGACACAGGCCTGGTCTCCCCCTCATGACAGCCTTTGGTCCAGTGCTGGGGCGGGGGCCGGGGCAGGGGTGGGGCGGGAGAGGGAGGGTAATTGGGAACTATTGCATCTACTGGGCTCTCACCTCTACTCACCTCTAGACTAGCCTATCCTGTCTTTCTTGGCTCCACCTTCCACAGTGCTTTGTACATAGTAGTTACTTTAAAAAAAAATTAATTAAAACATCCTCAGCACCACAGCTGGAAGGAACAACATCCACTTATGTTAGCACGAACATGTTATCTGCTTTTTAACGTTATCAATCCCCCCTCTAGGCAACTGTGGGTCAGTTTCTTTGCAATACACTGGAAAGAATGACTGCTACTGCTAGGATGAATATTAATACTAATACTGTTAATAATGACAAGAGACCTGGACCAGGCACCATGATAAGTGTCAACAGGGATCCTTACATTCAATCTTATCAGCTACTCTACTTGATAAGGAGTAGCTTCTTTGCATTTTACAGGTATGGTAACTGAACAAATGAAAATGCAAGGAACTTTTCTGCCTTCAGGAACGCTAATCCAGCCCAAGAGGACAGGCCCTGGACACGTTACAACGTGCTGAGTGAAGAATATAGCACAGTTGTGAACACACAACATGGGATAAAACAAGGAGGCGTAACAGGGACTTAACTCAAGCCAAGGGCCAGAGACACTTTACTGGAAAAATCGTGCAAGTGGGGATCTGAAGGAGAAAATCACAATAAGTCAGCAAAAGAGGAAGGAAGAACAAGCCACAGGAAGGGACCAGGCTCCCTTGAGGACGCATGATCCCACGAGACCAGGCGCCAGTTTTGGAAAAATCTCCAAAACAGAGCACCATTCCCTGAAACTGGCCCGCACCCAGGAGGGAGAAAATCCACTTCTGCCTGCCTGGGAATTGGGTTCAGTGACTAAGCACTGTTCCCCCCTCCCATTCACATCTAGTCTCAGGAGGTAGAGACATGCTTATAAATGAATCTCTTAAGGAATTCAGATTTAAAAATCCTTCAGGGGGCCATATTATCTTAAGAATTTATCCACCAGTTATTAACAATGTGATTAGCAGGGTTTTCCAATTTACCGAAAATGCAAAAACTTCCCCAAAGTCCACAGAAAAGAGTCCATGCTACCAAGTCAAAGAGGTTTTGTTTCAGAGTAATAATAATGCCACTCGATGGGGATGGGCCGCTCAGCCAATTCCTGCAAGGGGGTTACCCCCTCTCAGCAGAACAAAAATATGTTTCTTAAGTTTGCAACCTGAGGCATCACTCCCTGATATTTGTCTTTTTTTTTTTTTCTTTTTCCTTTGCCTCTAACAAAACAGAATCATCGCAAGCCCTTTCCTATGGTACTAAATTATCTGTGTCTCTCTCACCATAGCCCCGATGTACTATAAATACACAGTTTTGGTGACATAAACACAAAGTTTGATTGTGCTGGTAGCTTTGACAGACAGCACTGCAGAAAGTTGTTTAGAAATTAAATATCTAAAACAAGCTATTTTAAAATCCAGGGCCCTCACTATTTCACGTCTGCAATGAAGAAATTTCATCTTGGGGAAAGCAAGCTGTCTTTCACACCATATGGCTAATGGTGGTGCATAGCAATTAGCCAGGCTGATTAATGGTGAACAGACTCTAATTTTATGCTTATAATTGAGCCCGCATTTGCACCCCTGGTGCAAATTCAGCACATCCCAACTTCCACTTACAACCGGCAAGAAATCAAGAGAAATAGGATAGCGTGGAAAGTGAGAATTTTTTTCCTAAAGCCCCCTAAAGAGCATCAGATTTGCAATTTAAAAGACTGTTAGCCTCACAATAGATGACAGGTTTGTGTAATAGGGTCATGGCGGCCTGATAAACAAACAGTACCCCATACACATCTATAGGCAGCCAGCAAAACGTAATCTGTAACATTAGCAGGATGACATTTTGAATATGGCTTTTCCCTTCTAGCCCACACAGTACAAACATCATCATTTGCTTTCAGTGGCTTGAGAATTTTATTTTTGCTATTTTTATGTTTCTGAAAAATAGAAAGAACATCAGCAGTAAAGCACAGCGACCAGTATAATAAAGTACTTTGGACCAATGAATTTTAAGAACAAGAAAAATATAAACTGCATTAATAGGGGGTAGGCTTGTGTGTGGAAGGCATAATGTAGCTTGAAGTATTTCAAGAAGAGAATGATTTCTAGCCTAGTCCAAACATGTACAGATATGAGATGCAAATCTAGGATATACAGATATTAGTTGGCCTATTGCTTGAGATCTGTCTTCCTGTCTCTCCTATTTTGCCAGAATCACACACACTGGAACATGGCAAATTCATTCTAATGACATGCTAATTGTGGGAAGCTAAAATAGAGAGCTGGTGGGAGAAACACTGATACGAAGGAGGTCATTTTTTTCATGTTTTCAAAATGACTTTACTCATTTAATTCTGAAAAAATGCAACTCGGCTCTAATTGTACAACTGCTATCTACAGCACAGCACCAATTTTGCCTAATAACATCTCCTATGAAATCCATGACATTTTGGGACTCTCGCAGCTTTAAACCTAGAGGAAAGCAACCTGCTTTTGGAGTAATTAACAAGTTTTACAATCACCGAACTGAAAACTTGTGAAACTCCAGTGTATTTTAGAATAATATATTAGATGTATGTTTGGGGAAAAGGAAATTTTTATATACACACAAAATTATAGTTCTGGAAGGAGTGAATAGGCAAGATTTCACAAAGGAAACACACTAAGCCCTTTCTATTTGGTTTCCACCTGTAGAGTTGTAAGATGTTTTGCCCCCAAGTGCACAAGCAGCAGATAAAGCCCAGCCAGGCCAAAGTGGCAGCTGACACCCTAAACGGATTGGTCAGTAACAGTCAGGAGCCAAGCTCACTCCGTGCCAGGGAGAGCCTGCATGCCTAACAAAGCAATTAGTAGCCCTTCTCTGATGCACACTGGCATCTTCATGCTTTATCCAATTACGCAGAATAGATCAGGAGCAAAGTGCTGGTGTTATTTTTTGAAAAATAAGATTCCTAAGCTGTAAGTTAAAAATTGTTTTCCCATGCAGAGGACTGACTGAGGCCATGGGAGTGAATTGGGTGCTGCTAGCCTGTTTTTGTGTGTAGCTTTGGTTACAAACAAAAAGCATTCAGACACTCGATCATGGATGACATGAATTTTTATACCTTCCAGAGACTAGGCTTTGCCATCCACTCTAAAGCTCGCTATTGCTGAGAAATACTGGCCATGTTGTTGCAGTTGTATGCAAGGAAGCTAAGATGAAGCAATCAGGGGCAGAAGTGGGGAGCAACATCACAACCTATTTAAGAAGTGATAATGCCTATGTATGGGGGACCATATTTTTAAGGGAGAGAATTAAAAGGGGAGAATATAACTTTAAATCTTTTCCAAACAGCCAACTTCTGCTGCAATGAACAGAACCCTTACTCATTTTACTAGCAATGTAGTTGAGCACATATACTAACACTAAAAGGCTTATACTGTATTTTATTAGATTGGAAAGGGGAAAGGGAAAGGTACCGCTTCGTGCCCATTAGCAGTATGATATCAAAATGGAAAACTACATCTTTCAAGATGAAATCCAATAAATAATTGAGAACCATAGGATGCCTGATACTATACTACCAAATACTCACATCGAACAGTTCTTTTTAGATTGTCCAACACAAGCCAAATAAATGTACATCCAGAAATGCAGCTGAGTTCACCTAGATTTGCCATGCAAATTCATCTTCTCTTGACTAATTAAGGAGAGAACATGTTATGCCTTACCTGCACATGATCTCGTGTGTGAGCAGGACACGGCACATTTCGGGGTTCTTATCTTGGCCTTCATACACTATGGCCTGTAAACAAAGGTGGGATTTAAGTTAAGAATAGGACTGAGTAGCAGAGAATGAATGGTCACAACTGAGTTCCAGACCACTTCACTACTCCCTCTGGCCAGTTAGCTGATAGAACCAAAGATCTGATGAGGCTGATTGTTTCAAATATACTGTTTAGCGATCAACCCAAACTGAGTAGAAGAGGGCATGTTTCTTCTGCATATTTTTGAATAACATAATAGATGTGTGAGAAAAAAAAAAAGGAACAGACAATGCTAAATCAAAATAAACCCCAGAAATCTGAGTGTAGAATAGAGGGCACCAAAGGGGAGGGGTGGGAGCAAAGAGGGGAGGGTCCACAATGGGCTGTGGTAGAGGGTTATGGATGTGTTGGTGGTGGGTGTGGTGTGGTGATCTACACTGAAGAGGTGGGAACCTGTACCCCTAAATCACATACAGTGTTGCCAACCCATGTTACCCCCACTTTAAAAAAATGCATATAGCAGAGGTATATTCTTAAAATGGGGAAAAGGAGATGTTATATACATACATAGAGTTATTGAAAAAGTTAAAGTAAGGGATTTCAATAAGGGAACACATAAGTGCTTTTCATTTGATTCCACCTGTAGAGGTCACAACCACCTTGCTGCAATACCTATTTGGGGGTTAGAGTATGAGATGGGATGTCCTTCTAGATAAAAATAAATTGAATCAACTAGAATGTTTAGCAAATTGAGATACCATGTGTGGACTGGGTTTTTACCTGACATATACTTGCCGCTTCACTTGTTACTTCTAGCCCCAAACTTTGAAGAGGTGGGAACCTATACCCCAGAGGTGGGAGTATAATTAATGAGTCCATTCACTAGCTGTGTCTTCTTTGAGATGATTCATCAATCAGAAAAATATCTATCTTCCCTCCAACAAGCTGAGTACACCCAACCAAACAGGAATCCTGGCTGGCATATGCTGGGTGTCGGCACAGTTTTCTCCTTAACTCAGACTCCCATGTGACTCCCAAAACCTAGAATATCCAGCCAGCCCTACCCCCAGACAAGTTGCTTTTTTCTGTTTTTAGTGAAATGTGCACAAATGCTTGCTTAAGACCACCAGAAAGCTTCCCTGGGACCTGTGCTCCTTGACATATTTGCCTATTAATACCTGAGCCAAAGAAACACCACTACTGGTAAGCAGTGCTCTGCATGGGGACATGTTAACTAACATAACACTGTATCACTGCATATTCCTAATGTAACACAGCCTCCAATTGTAAATAAACTGACTTTCACACATCCAGATCACCCTCCATTTCTTGGTGACAAAAACACTCAAATGAATCAGATACTCTCCTTCTCTAGTACATACAGATGTTGCAGTAGCTATCTGGTAGTTGGCTCTAAGATTCTTTCTTTATGAATCTGGCACTTTGAGAACCTGGAAAGGATAGGACCTGCCTAAGATAGTGTGTCAGAACTCCAAGGTGGTGTTAGTTATAGCATCTAATTCATTACAAAACAAAAATTACACCCACCAGAAAAATGACCAAAAGAGCCTACACAAGAGAAAACATTTCTCTACTATTGACCCATCAAAACCATTGTTTTATGGTTAGCCTATGAGGACTATAGATTCTTAATGTTTTTCTTCAACCTAATTTTAGCCATAGAAAAGTTGCAAGATTATATAAAGAATTCCAAAGTACTCTAGATTATACAGAGTCCTCAAATGTTCATGCTTGAGTAAATTCGCTTTATTCTTTTCTCTCTTCCTATTTTCCCCCCAGACATTTATTAGCAAATTGCAGGCACACCCTAAATACTTCAGCCTGTGTTTCTTAAAAACAAGGAATTCTCTTACATAGCCACAGTACAATTATCTGAAACAGAAAATTAACATTGATACAATATAATAATCTAATACACAGACCATACTAAATTACACCAATTACCCAATAATGTGTTTTATGGCTAAAGAAGGCCCAATACCAATCACTGTTTTCTGTTGGCTTGTCACTTTAATATGGAACATTCTAAGGCTCCATACTTCATGGCAGTGACACTGTTGAAGAACAGAGGCCAGTTATTTTATAGAACATCCTCAATTTGGGTTTGTCTGATGTTTCCTCAGATTTAGACAGAAGTTATGCAAGTTAGGCCAGAATACCACAGACGTGATGCTGACAGTTTCTCAGTGCATCTAGTCACACTGTCAACTAGTTCCATTCCTGGCAACATAAACGCTGAGCATTTGGGTAAGGAGCTGCCTGCCTCCACCAGTGATCATGAGCCAGATTCCCACAATGAAAAGTTACTACTTCGCCTGATGTAATTCAGAGATGTGCTCAGAACAGAATCTAGATTGTGTTCATATCATATTAAATCTCAAATTTTCATCCACTATTCTTAACAATCATTGATGATGCTTTGCTATATTCTTGAAAGACCTTTGAAATACCCAACAAGTTGCTCTAATCAGGAAAATGCATTAGGTAAATTGAAACCACTTTGAAAACCAAAATTGTATCTGCCTACTTTATTTACTCGGAGCCTGCTGAAAACTCAAAGAAACAATGGTAATAACTGATTACATTGTAGACATGGTGCAAAAACAATTGTAACCTGCATTTCTGCAAACTTCTATTATTACTCTTCGTTTCCTATTTCACTGAATGCCTCTATTTCAACTTTAGGTAGATTTCATGCTAAACTACTAAAATAGATTGATAAATAAATTCACAGATATGGTGGAGTTTCCCATAAAAAAAAAAGTTGTGGGGTTTTTTTGTTTGTTTGTTTTTGGCGTTTTGGGAGAAGGCCTCATTTTGATTCTTTCTAGACAATTTCCAGTATATTTAATAAGGCTGCTGGTTGCATTATAATCAGTGGGACCATGATGCTTTCGATTAAAGGTATACTGTAATGTTCCTGACTCCCCAAAACAGCAGCTGCTCTGTGGACTCCCAGGAACCCATGTAGTTGTCTTTGGGGAACAAGCATCATTTCTATAAGGTCAAGAACCTCCATAATCATCCCTTTCCCAAATGCCAAACAGCACTTCACTTCTGGCAACAGAGTTGAAATGGAGAAACTCTGTATAAATCAAAGAAGCAAGCAAAGAAAAATGAAAGCTTGAGTTTGGATGTGCCAAGTACAGAAATGATGTGAGGAAATGGATTCTTGAGGTTTCTGTGTCCCTCTCCTGGAAGCCTCCACAGAACAGAATTTTTTTAGCATTTACACACAAAAAGAGAAGCACTGTTTCTAGGGCTTCTGAAATAAAAGCAAACAGGAGTATTTTCTCTGTCCTCTGGAGTAAAAGCAAAATCCTACAAGTGAAGGAAACTAGAACCCAGGTAACTGGGTTCCCTGTAGATTGGAACTCACTGTCAAAGGCAGATTCACCTCCTACCTACCCTAAGTGCTTTTTGCTGCTGAAAAGGCTACTAAAACAAATGCACACACACACAATCAGATAAAGGTATGGACCAAGAAATCAACATTCTGATGAGATCTAATACAAGAGAAGATGATACATTTATTATGATGAATGTCTCCAATGCAAAGTATCAACAATGACAGACTTTTAAAAATGCCACCAAGATATCCCTCTAGCTTTGACACAAGTGATAGCCACACATTAATCTCTCTCTTCTCCATTTAGCTCCCACAGTTCAGCAAATCCAGATTTTAAGCCTAAAAGGAAAGGGATCCTCTAACACCCACTTAGGGAGAAGTTTCTGCTTTTCTTTCTAATTTAAATATGTGCCTCCATGGGCCATGAATAAAGCTCATTGAGGCTGGATCAGCTGGGAGATTGCAGAAGCATATAAACAGCATTGACTATTTTAAGTGAAACCATTTTAATAGACAGCTGGTTTAGGGCCCAGACAATGGAACACCAAGAAGAGGGCTTATTTTCATCCTCCATAGTAAATCATGCGTCTGCTTGCTATGCGGAGGTCTGCTGTGAGGGTGACAAAGACAGCAGTGGTTTAAATAAATCAATGTGTTTATCAGGAGTAAGGGTGGGAGGCCTGATACTGAGATGAGCAGGAAGTGGGGAGAAAGCTTATAAAATATACAATTTAAATAAATGAATTGATAGTGGGCAAAGTAAGCTGAGTTTTTAACCAAAGAAACGAAAAATACAATATCAAGTAGAAAACAATGTTTCTATTAATCCTGCCAGGGGCAAGTGAATCCCTTAATGGGGCAGGAATGTGTGTATAGGAAGAAAAGGGAAACAATAAGCAGTACTAACTTCATCTCAATTTTAAAAACCTGATGGAACTGGTAAACAAGTAGTCAAAACTTGAAATAGTTGGAACAGATTTTTTTTTTCTGATATATTGGCCTCCTCTTTTTGATAGCCTCCTCTCATAAGCAGGGGGAAAAAAAGCACAATTATTTTGAATACTCTATTAACTCTTAGGTTGAAGGGTTTTCCCCAGAATAACTTTTTACAATTAGCAACACAGAAAAAAGAACAGAAATGGTTAAATTTTGACAACCCTAAGCAACAATAGTACAGGAGATTTACTGTTAGAGAAGATGGCATCAATTTCATATGCCCAATTATCAGTTAATATATAGCATCATCAGAAGGAAATCAAACAATAAACATATGAAATCTACCTAGGTTTCACTGTTTCAGAAGCATCTTGCAAAGTATGGATCATCCCTGTTTTCACAAAATATGACTTGGACTACGGAGTTCATTGATACCTACTATGGTGAAAACCATACCATAAAATGAAAAAAAGGAATATACACCAAGACCACACTTCACTAGGAAGCCAAAGGAAATACTAAGAACTGGGGGTGGATTTTCTTTGTTTACTTTCCTAATAGTTTTAACTCTTTGTTTTCCATGCCAAAATATAGAAGACAAAGAGAATACATTTGACTTTGGGTCATCAAATTCTGAAAAGTTTTTAAGACCAAAATGTTTTTATTAAAAGTCTCTCTAAGTTTACCACAAATAACAGAAGACCTGTCATCATTAGTTGAGAAAAAGAGAAAGAAACAAGTAAATGCGGGTTATCTACAACTCACAAAAACTCCAAATTTTCCATTTGATTCAAAACAGTGACTCTGAAAATATGTTATTCCTTTCTTCACTATCAAAATAAAAGGCCAAACCTAATTTGTCACTTAAAGGATAAGTTCATTGAATGTATAAAGTGCCTTCACCAGAACTGAAGAATTCTCTAAATCATACTGTCAAGAGCCTTTGGTAGCAAATTACCAGGAATTGAAACTAATCAAAAATAATATGAATACCTACAACATCAACACACTGCATTATTAATCCTTACATTCAATCACCAAGTTCCACTGCTTGTCATTAAAAAAAGTGCTAGCTACTGTGGTACTAGAAATTTCCAGTAGGTGAAGGAGCCCTGGTTAAAAATAAAACAGTGCCAAAGAAAATACTACCAATCTGACATTTCATAAACAATTGTGTCAAACAGCAATCCCGGATTAATAGTGGGATAAAATAAAAAATTATTTTGCTTCAATTAGCAGTTTGACTACTGGTGAGCAAATTACAGAGATGTAATTTCAGCTCAGCAGCAAAGCAGGCCCGTTTTCAGACCTGAATTAGGAAAGTTGCAAAAGAATGATATCATATTCAGTGTGCTGTTCAGTTACATCACAGCCCTGGATAAAAAGACAGTGTATCCCAAAAGCAGTTAGCTTTAGAATGCATCTTTTATGTCTCAAAGAAATAAAATCCCTTATATTATTCAAGTGTCAAGATAAAAACTGAATCATTCCAACAATCACATATTATATTTCTTTTTCTAGACATGATCAAAGATAATTTCACTCCTATGATAACTACATTTATATCTCTAGACTGGCTTGGTCAATCCAGTGGGATTATGATGATGATGATGATGTAATAATAATAATAATAATAATAAAGAAGCTCCTTTATTAAGCACTTAATATGTGCCAGTCACTATTCTAAGCACTTTACATTATGAATTCATTCCATGCTCACAACAGAGCTTCAAAGTAGGTGCTACTGTTATTTCTGTTAGTTTGATTCCAAATGCTTACATACTTGAATTACTCACTAAGACCAAATCAGTCTTGCTCAACAACTAGGTAAACAATTCACCAACATCCAAATACCCCTTTGCTTGTCTCAGCAATATAAGTAAAGACATAAGAACAGACTACCGTTGTAGTCAGACAAGTTCAATAAATGCATCACTACTAATATGTTCTTTTTTAATGCTGTTCAAACATTCACATGGAAACAGCTCTAGCGTAAATATCCCCGAACAAATGGCTGTATATTATCCAGGAGGGAGCAGTTGGACCGCCAGACTGGGGAAGTACTAGGCCATCTGGCTACGGCAATCTCTCCAAAACCATCAGCTTTGTTTTCACCCCCAGACTCCAAACAACACATTTTCCACTGTGATGAGTTTACATTTTCCCAAACACAGGTCCTGATCATGCATAAAAATTCCAAACTTCTTCATTCCTCTATGTGCAAGGAAATTTAAATCACCTGCATTTTTGTCTTGTTACCAAAGGAGAGAGAAAGCTGCTGAAATCTGGCTTTCTGACTATAAACTTGCCTGTTCTTGTTTGTTTGTTTGTTTCCCCAAATATATGAAAGGTCCTCTCTGCTGGCCCAGTGGATCCTTTTGTAATGTATTGATAGACTAAAAATGTGTTTATCTACCAATGAAGAGCCTGAACTGAAAGAGTTGTTCATCAAATCTACATAGCTGTGGTAGGATATAATAAAACAATCAATAAAAAAAAATGCACTGGCATCAATAACCTCCAGTACCGGGAACATCAAAAGAAATATATAAAGCAGATTAGCTGGCAAGAGAGCTATGACAGCCTTTCTGATTATTCTACCTTAGGCCCCTCACTGAGCAGAGATGTTTGAGGATCTCCTCACCTTCTCACCCACCTTTAAATGCATATATACAAGGATTATGTTGCTATCATTTTTCCCTTTCCAAAAATTAAAGCTTTTGGCTGGAGGCAGAGAATGTTTTGTTTCTGCTGACTTTATAGAGTAGGTACTTCTTCTTTGCATTATAAAAATGTCACTTATTTAAAGCAAGATAGCAGGACAAGAGATAACTGAAAGGCTTTTTTTTTTTTTAACTATTTAAAGATAAATGACTCACTGAAGCAATCACAGTACATAATCATATTTCAAATACTACAGGAAATTTTTCAGTGAGGCACTTTAAATCTCAGACCTCCACACTGGGTTCATTTCAGCTTCTGCAATAGATACAGTTTCTGAATACAACAGTCATGGACTTCGGGAGCACCAGGCCTTTGTACACGCTCACTAATGGAATACCAAAAACAGCCATGACACAAAAACAACCTATTTTTAGTCCAGCTAAACTTGGTTTTGAACAACCCTTCCCAAAAGCAAGTCCCTGACTTTCTGGTTGGGGACAAATTTTTAAATGTCATGACATCCTTTGTGTTTTACAACAGAGGCATAGAGAGAGGGCAGTCACTCAGGTGCTTATATACCCACTCCTAAAGAAGCTTCCTCTTTCCTGCTAAAGTCCAAAATTAAGAGTCATCACCCAAAACAGTGTAATGACTGGCTTGGAAAAGGTGTGAAACACCGTGTCATGCCAACACATCTTGGTTGATTGAGTACATTTCTGTTTGATCTGAGCGCTACTAACTCCACCCAAAATCAGGAACATTTCTACAAAAATATAGACTGCATAGCAAGCTTGGAATTTTGCAGATTCCCCTATGTGCTT
Organism: Condylura cristata; assembly: GCF_000260355.1. Taxonomy (NCBI): domain Eukaryota; kingdom Metazoa; phylum Chordata; class Mammalia; order Eulipotyphla; family Talpidae; genus Condylura; species Condylura cristata. Next base: position 29,477,482 of record NW_004567127.1, on the reverse strand, counting down.
AAACCCCAACTTGAGAGTCAGAGAGATGGTATCATACACATAAAGCTGCACCTCTGCTATGAAAACTGTTAGAATAAATGCAGCTTGAAGAAGACACTTGTTTCCTTCTAAATTAATGATGTTATTAAAACTATCACATGACTGAATTTATCCCATTCTGCATTCTTACTATCAAAATTCCAAGTCTATCTGGAAGAATTTCACAGGAGAAAAAAAATACAACCTTATAATCACTCAACTTATGTCAAGACTCATTACTGTCTGAAGGGGTCACAGCATTCTTAACTAAAGTCAAAAATTTAAGAAATTTTAATTCAGACTTGATATTTAATTATCAGAGAATAATTTCAAGGTAAGCTAGATCAGAATCCACAGCCTCACTCATAGAAACTAAAGTATAAATAATTATGTCCCAGCAAAGGAAAGTTATGCTCCCTTACACTGATCTGCGTTTTGAAGACCATTGTATTCACTGTGTACACAAGAAGCTAACCTACTTCCCAAACTCTTACAATACATAATCATCGAACAAGCAACCGGATAATGGGCAGGAATTGCCTTTCAAAGTGAAAGCTACACAGAAGGCATTAGACAATTATTATGAAAGCAAACAGGTATGACTCAAAAAATCCCTTTTTCTTGATATTTTTAGAATGAATTCAGATAATTATTTAAACCTTTTTTCAGGTCACTCCCCACCAAAATATATAATTGCATACATTTGTAATTTTAACTTTCAGCGGGACGTCATACTATGGCAAATGACTTTCTTGTATCTGCTATTATTAAAATAAAAAAATTCTATCTTGTCCTGGTCCCTCTCCCAACTGATAGAATTTATGACACTAAGGAGTCAAAAGAATGCCTCAAGCTGTAGTTTTACTTTAGGCTCTAGATTTCATTACTAAAATGATATGTGATATTTTGCTTTATAAAAAAAAAGATTATTTTTCTGCCCTATGAAAGTATGTAAAGTCAGTTCATTTCATATGGAGAAATTAATTCTCAGTGGCAGTTTTCTTTTAAGGGTCCTAAAATTAAGTTTTGAGAGAAGTTAATCATGTCTAACATGTCCTAATTTTTCACTTTGTACAATTGTTCCTTTCATAGAGCTGCCTATAATTTAATATCTAAGTGACCAGTGTTACATAACCAGACAGGCCATATACACTATGTCATACAATTTTTACGTCTTAAAAATAAATTCAAATCAATATAGATATTATATCAATATAGACCGGTATTAGGATTCATACTATACCCCTCCCCCCTCCTATTTTTCCTCCTCTAATGAGAAAGGTATGAAAGGAAATCCAGGGTATCAAACAATTTTTTAAAAACAAAATTCCTGTCAAGACATTTTTGTTTTGATGCAAATTTTAAAGATATTACTGAAATCACACTTTTCTGTTTCTGTTTGACAGGGGATATTTTTTAACTGAATGCAATGTGTCCAAATCAAAGGTCATTATCCTATGTAACAAATCAAAACCATTTTGAAAAAATAAAACCCAAAATAAAAGTACAAATGTGGATTTACTGTGAATATCAATTAAGAATTTTTTTAAAACCTTCAAGAATATCAAATTTTTAGGCAAATAATTTCAACTAATATTAACTTATTATTTTTAAAAATACACTTCAGGTCACCATGCTTTCTACTTGGTTCACAATGAAAATTAGCTGTTATTAAATTGGTTCTTGCTGAGTTGATTTTAGAACTCCCAACAACTTACTAACATTTTATACAACATATTTTACACTTATCTAAAAACAGTTTTTAAATAAGCATATATATCCTAATTTGAAATCTTCCAAGAGAGTATCTATGAAAAAGGATCACCTCCCTTATTTTAAAGAAAACACTTTAAAATCACAATCAAACAAATATGTTTTCACCCTCTTGCTAAATTAGTGGTCGGTACACAATGGATAACTTTTCTCTTTGTCCTAATTTCTTTTCCCCACCCAATAAAGCTGTCTTTTTTTCTGTTGCTAAGTCCTTCAACTACCTAACCAGCTACTTAACTCTGAAACTAAACTTTTACTTAAAATTAAAAAAAAAAAAGCCACTCCTGTGCCTCATTAAAACGTCAAGCCTCTTTTCTGACTCGGCTCATAACTGTATCTTTTAAACCATAACTCACCCTTAATGTATACTGCTTGACACCCGCATGTTGGGGAGTTTTAGAAAATGCCTCTATGTGCCTTTAAGACCACAAGCTCACTCATGCTGCCTGGAGCCTTGCCAAAACTGGAAGCAAAAGCAGGAGCATTTTTGCAAAATATCCTCTAACAATTGTGGTCCCCACTTCCAGCACCGCCAGAAAATAATAATAATGTACGGAGAGGATCATCTGCTCTTTCTGCCCATCTTCTCATTTCTGGGAGACAGCCTTTGCCCTCCACCCGATTCCCTCCACTCTGCTTCCTGGGGGAGGCCGTGAAGGTTTGGGTTTCAAAAGTTCAGCTCACTCTGCACCAGGTCCCTAGGCACCTTTTAGGTCCCCTGGGGCTCCTGACCGGGTCAAAAGAAGTTCAGCAGTGTTCTCCCCACCCAGCACCCGTTGGTCTTAATTCACAAAGTCTGGGTCTCTCCTGGAAGGAAGGAGCCGTCGAGCCAGCCTCCCCACGCTGCGGTCCCCAAGTGCACATACGGGCTCCGGAGTCCCGAGCACCGGTCATCTGCCCGCGCTGGAGTTACGAGTTCAAGTCCCAGATCGTCTGAACTCTCACTATGGAGTAGTCAATTTCTTGACTCCCCCCAAATTGACCACCCTAGCTAGAGTCACCCCCGCGGCGCGAAATTAAAGAAACTTACTTGTTTCGTCATGGAGTCAATGAGGCGCACGTAGAAATCTTGCTCTGTCCTTATCCCTAGGGAGAAGGAGGGAGGATATGGGGAATGAGTGAGAATTAAGTAAGAAAGGATCTGCTACAATACAAAAAAAAAGAAGAAAACCCCAAACAAAGAGGTTCCAAGGCGCATTGGAACTTCAACTGTCCCGGAGAAGTTCAGCGGGACCCCCTCCCCCTTCTCCAGTGCCAAGACAGCGGGCCTGCTGACCTAACCCTAGCGCTACGGGACACCAGCCCCAAGCTGCGCAGCAATTGTGAACAGGGCAGGACCCCTACCTGGTTACTTGCCCTTCCCACAGCATGAGCTCTCTGCAAGCTCCCCCGGAACCATTAAGGTCACCAGCGCTTTAGTCCCTTGAGTACAGGGGACTTTAAGCCTGGAGTTTAGGTGAAGCCAAGGGGACAAGACAGTGGGGCAGCGGTCCAGCGAGGGCCGGACCCCGCACCTGGCTCCAGGTATGCGCTGGTCGGACAAGGTGCCTTGAGCCACTCAGGGCCCCCTTGGATGAAACCTCCTTGGGCGAAACTGTGGAGAGGTTGGTTAACCCTGAGGATGGTGGATGACTGAGTTTGCTCGGGACTCTTCTCTACAAGGAGCTCCGTGCACACTCTGCCTTCAACCCCGGTTCCTGCAGGAACCCTACCGGAGCCTCACCATTGCTGTAGAGGAGCTGGAGCCGGTAGTGAATCCCGTTATTGGTCTTTTCGCTGTTGGCTTCCTGGGTCGCAGCAGGACGCGAAGACACAGGGACGCAGGAGAGAGTTCGTCGTGAGCCAGCAACGCGACTTCGAGGCAACTTTCCCCAAGCCGGACCCGGAGTGGGCAGACAGACAGGCCCACGAGCAGCAGAAAGTGCGGCCAACGGTGATTCCGCTGTCACCTTCCCCCCCCCCTTACTGCCCCCTCTTCCCTTCCAGAAAATTCTGTGGGGTGCGCGCAAGCGATCCCCTTCCTAGGGCCTGGGGGTACGGGCCTGGGCCAGCAGAGGAGGGAGCTGTGAGTGGTCGCAAGGTCGAGGACGGGTTCATCCCTGGCGCCCTAGACTCTGGAGCGCTAAGAGGGGTTCTCCTTTCTCCAGCTCTAGGGACTCCACGCAAACTTTTTGGGGGAGCAGAATTTCGTGGCTAAGGAGCCCGGGTTCGCCCAGGACGGGAAGTGGATTGGGGAACCCTGCTCACGAGTGTTGTTGGATGTTTTGCACTAACAGAGGATTGTGCCTCCCAAGGCGCCTGGGCCTGCTCCCAGGTCAGGGACGAGGCGCAGCGGCGCTGCACCCACTTACTTTTTCTTTCTCCACGAACCCCACAAAGGCTGTCCTCTCGATCTCCACGGGCTGGCCCTGTCTGTCGTAGAGGGCCAGGACGAAGTGGAAGAAGTTGGATTTCCGAAGATTGGAAGGCGGCTGCTTCTCAAAGTGAGCCCGGGCCAGACCCACCCCGCTGCGGCCAAAGACGCAGAGTTAGACGGCTAAACCGGGCACCAACCCATTCGCTCTTCACATACCCCGAGTCCTCAAACACCCATGTCTTCTGCCTTGAAAACCCAGTGAGTCACCCTCCACCAAACCTCATGCCCCCTGGGCCTCCAAAACAACGGGACATGCTTGTCCCTGCAGAAGACAGGACACCCCCCCACACACACACACACACAATTGACTCAAGAGGTGTGAAAGTTTTGTCTGGGTTTTGCACAGGAAACTAAACGCTGCAAGCATTTTTCAGACCTAGTGTGTGCTATGTGGAGAGGAAGAAAAGTAGCACCAGGTGAGGTGAACTCCCGCCGGTGAAATAGAGCCTGTAGATTACAGCTCAGAGGAAAGGGAGCGTCGGGAATTGGTTCCCGCCATCGCCTCGAATCTTGCGTCTCAGTTCCGTGGGCAGGTGGGAAGAAAAGGGGAACATGCTCCGTTTCTCACTGCAGCTGCCTTCCTCCAGTAAACCTCATGCCCCCTAGCCAGCCGCCGGTGACCGGCTTCGGAAAGCCACATGGCCCCCCAAATAAAGCATGTGTCGGAAAAAACTATCTAAGTGTGGCACTCAGAACTGTCGGGGGTAGTCTCAATGGGAAGGGGAACGGGGGTGTTTTTTAAAGACCGATCCTGACAAAGTTTTGCTGTTTCTCAGAAAACCTCACACTCATTCTTGAAATCCTGCAGATGAAGGCTGCGGGCTGAGTGCGCCCGCCGGGAGCTGGAGGCTGGGGCTCCAGGGGCGACGGGTGGCCACTGACAGCCGGACCTGCCCAACACAAGGGCGCGCGCGCGCGCGCGCGCGCGCACACACACACACACACACACACACACACACACACATGCACGCTCCGCGCATACATAGACACACTTTCGCTTCCAGTCCAGTTACCCAACTCACTCTCACTACCAGCCACCCCCATCATTAAGCTCAGCTGGAATGGGAACAGTGTTACCGACACTTGTCCCGGCCCAGAGAAGATGAGGGTAATGTAATTAGTCATCTTCCTTCTTCCCTTTCCGCCCGCTCGAGTCCTTAGAGTCTGGGGCTGCTAAATTGCCCACTCCTCCAAGCCCAGCTGGTAGCCTGGAGGTGGGGCGGGGGAAGGCTATTTCTCACTTGGGACCAGGAGAAGGAGAAAGGGTGTTGAGGGTGCCCAGGAAAGTTCCCCCAGATCAATCTTCCAGTTCAATGCCTCCAGGTCACACAGTCTAGTAGTCCTGGAGATGAGTGGGAGAAGTACTGAAAGGGTAGAAGTGACAGAAAGTGGGAAGGACTTTTAGATGTCAGAATTTAAGTTAAGAGTTGCTGTTCTCCAGGTGGACTGAGAAAAACTGAAAGCTAGAGAAAGATGGATGGAACACCAGAAAGGAGAAATAAGAAAAGATTCTGGGGAGAGATGGATTAAGAAAAGAAGAGAAAAGGAGGTGAGGCAAGAGGAAAGAAAGAAAATGGGGAAAGAAATGAAAAGGAGGAGGATGGAAAAGGAGAGAGAGGAGAAAGAAAAAGAGGGAAAGGGAAAAGGGGTAAGAAAGAGGAGGGAAGAAAAGGGAAAAGGAAAGACGGTAGGAAGGAAAGGAAGAAAGGTTGGTGAGAAAGAAGAAAGGAAGACAGGGTGGGAGGAAAGGAAGAGGGAAAGTTTTTAAAGGAGGGGAAAAGGAAAGGAGGAAGAAGAGGAAGGAAGGGAGGGACAGACAAGATAGAAAGAAGGGAG
>NW_004567127.1:29440728-29470649 GCF_000260355.1 Condylura cristata | reverse complement strand
TTTTTTTTTTTGAGACGTTGAACTTGCGCTAGAAGATCAAGACGGGCTGCAAAGCAAATTCTTAAAAATGTAAACCTTCGCTCAAAACTGAGCGTAACCCGGAAAAAAAAAAGGAGAGAAAAAAAGAAGGGAAAATCCAACGAAAAGACCAAAAATTAAAAAAAAAAAAACCAGATGTATGCTTGGCTGTTGGGGGTTGTTTGGTTGGTTAATTTTTGGTTTGGGTGCTTTTTTTTTTTTTTTTTTTTTTTTTTTTTTTTTTTTTTTTTTTTTTTTTGTAATGATCACAGGCCGGTGAAGGACAGGAGGGGCCGGAGTTTCCTTTTGTAGAGGTACCCTTCACTTGAAGAAGCAGGAAAAAAAAAAAAGCTCTGATAGCAATTTAAGAAACAATAGACTCAACTCGCGCTGCCGGCTTTGCTACTTCAAGTGTCATTTTCCACAACCAGGCAAGTTTTTTCCTCTCTCTCTTTTTTTTCCTCCTTCTCTCCCAACCAGAGATGTTTCTTTCCTTTCAGTGCGTATAGATGAGGAGGACGCTGGTTGCCGGAGACAGATACACCAGAGACCGAGAGTGGGGTGGGGGGAAGGGGGAGAGAGGGAGAGAGAAAGGGGGGAGGGAAAGACAGAGAGAAAGAGAGAGAGGAGAGGGAGAAAGAGAGAGGGGTGGACCCTGCTGGAAGGAGATTCTGTTTTCTCCTTGCTAAAATAGAAGTGATTTGCAGGCTTTCCCTATGGAATCCAGTTTGACTCTCCCCAGAGCTAAACACGGGCACACTAACCCCAAAGGGAGGAGGCGGAGCCCGCGCTCCACAGACCCGCCTCTTCATTTGCATAACGTCACCCTTCCGCCCGGCCGCAGCCAATCGTGACTCAGGAGCCTGCTGGCTCTTTGCGCCGGGCCACGCTCCCTCATTAGCATCCCGCTCCGGGTGGCGCTGGGGAGCCGGCCAAAGTTCCTCGCAAAGTGGCGAGCGCGGCATAGCTGAACACCAGCTTCAGCGCTGGGGAAGCGCGGGGCTGAGCTGGGCTGAATCCTGCTGGCGAGCGGGAACAGAGGAAGGGGAGGGGATGGTCTCCGGGATGAGAACGGGTGTCCGCAGCCTGGAGGTTGCGGTCCTTTTAGCATCCTCGCCGCGCCCAGAGCGCGCTGCGGGCGCACAGGCTGCGCCCTCCCCGGGGCCTAAGCAGCCCTTGTCCTGCTCCGCTGTCTGGGGACGTCGGGGGCAAAAGCGGAGGAGACGGGAAAGAAAAAACAGGACGTGCGTCCCAGGTGCCCACACCTCTTCGCTTTGAGGAGGGGGTGGTGGGGTGGAAAATGGGCGCGCGAGTTCGCGGCTGGGAGTTCTCGGAGGTTGTTGTGTCTCCATACTGGGGAAGGGTGGGTGGATTCTGGGTCCCGGGTTTCGGGGCACTGTTGGTCATGCTGGAGCTGGGGGCCCAGGTGCTGTCTCTAGTTTGGCCTCAGAAATGCTACTCGGGGAACCACGAGCCTGGAAGCGGTGTGTTAGCTACATTCTGAATGCTTACTTCTCTGGAGCATCCCGCGGGAAGGGTAGACGGGATGAATGCCCCAAGCTCGTTGCTGGTGTGTGTGTCTGTGTGTGTCTGTGTGTGTCTGTGTGTGTGTGTTTAGAGTACTAAAACAACAACAAATTGTATGGTTAGTTGGTTCTTTGGTGTAAGAGTTCTGTCTTCCTTACTCCTCTTAAAATGGGGGACTTGACAAAGCCCTCCACAACTTCTGTCCTTGCCAATATGTCAAAGAAAAGAGATCATAGGAGGTGGGAAGGTGTGGGGGAGGAAGGAAAGAAGGCAGGCACTGTGACCTACATAGTATATATGCTATGGCTGGCAAAGGAAATAGCTAGAAGTTTCTGGGTAATGTGCACCATCATTTTTTTAGCAGGTTGTAACCTCTAATAAGCACATGGTGCACTTCTGTTTCATTGCCCTCAAAGGAACTCCAAGACTGCAGCCAGCTCTGCTAAGGACTCCTTCGGGGAAATTCTCTGCCAGAAATCCAGGTCCCCTTTCTGCTGGCCTTTCATGGTTCTTTGATTTAGGGAAACTCTTGGGGTCAGTGATGGAAAATCACAATTGCCCACATTGAATGGAGACAGGCAAGAGTTAGAGTTTGTGCTCTCAGCAGATCAGGAAGATGGAAACCACTTCCTGATTCCTAAATTAGAGAAAAGTCTTTCAGGCCTGCCGGTGTTCAGCCACTGTCCTCCAACACAGCTTTATTTCTGCCCAGCTATTATCCATCTCACCTGGATCACAGGTGCTGAGTGCCTTCTCCCAGGCACACTAATGAATGCCACCTCCTCCAAGTCACTCCTGAAGGATACCCACAGCACCTACCAGATTCCTGGTATACAGTAGGTGTTCTGGAGGGGTGATTTGGTGGAGTGACTGGAAGAACTCTAAGTTTGTGGGAAAGGGGAAAGGGAAACTGGACCTTCTCCTACTTTATAGAATTTAAATGCACAGTGGAAACTGAGCCTGCTGAAAACTTCTCAAAGATACAGCTCCACAACCCCCCCACCCCACCCCAGGCTCAAAGTGTTCCCAAAGGCAGTCCTTTCCCTAGCCTGCTCTGAGGGACTGTTTCAAGATGGAGGTGGGGGGGGGGGGTAAGAAGTAGTATCAACCGGTAACAGAGGGTCTTGGCATGGACCTTGTCCTCCCTGTCTGAGCCTCCACTCTACTCTTTCTTTGTGAATAGTGCTTAGGACTCCAAGTGCTTTCCCTAATGATAAGGAATGGAGGTGGAGGGGTGTCATATCTCTGCCCCAAGGGAGAAGGCCAGAGTGCCAAAGAAAGGAGAGAAGCACAGCTTCCTTGAGGACCAGGATCAGTGGGAAACACATCACATGGATTTCCAGGGATAAAGTAGAACCTAGAAATATTCACAAATGCTGTGTTTGTTGAGAGCTCTGAAACTGCCTGATCCAAAAGAGAAAGTGGTCCAGAGAGAGCCCTGCATCTGCCACAAAGTCAGTATCCCCAGGGATGAAATATCCCACAACCACTGGGCAAAGAAGTAGGAAAAGTAACAGGGGGGCAAAATCTTTGATAAAACTAATTCCCTTTGGCTGTGCAAATGCCCTAGACATTTTCCCTAGGATAGTGAGTGTACTTTGTTGTAATCAAGCAGAGTGTATGCAGCCAGTAGCCTTTCTCCTGGCTGTCCTTGCACTTTCTCACCCAGTAATAAATGTTTAAATAGGAATAAAACTAAAGGGAAGGTGGAAAAGAGACACAGAAAACAAGGAATGTAACCCAGGTCAGCAGAGCCAGAGCTTCTTTGAAGGATTTCCTCTGGTGGATACTGAGCTAGCAATTTCAGTTTTAAACTTTGAAAAATCCTTCAACACTTTTCAGTCTTTCCTCATATAAAGTTAGCACCACCTGCAGCAGGCAAAAGATGTGTCAGGGTGGTTACATAGTATGTAATAAGTCACATTTCCTGGGCAGAGATATGCGTGTTTGGAAAGCATTGCCTAAGCTTTATAGCAAATCTGTACTGTAAATTCCGGTTGGTATAGAATTATAATCCCCACACCTGACCACCCCCCTAATCCCGTGGAGGGGGGGTTGCTACAAGTGGTGCAGATTTCCAGGTCTTGTTTAGACCTACAGAATTAGAACTTCTGTTGCTGCCTGGGAATCATGAGAAGATCATTGGAACCTCCTGATTTCAAATGTTGAGAGGGAAAAGAAGGAAGAAAGTGGGGAAGAAACGAAGGGAGAGGGAAAGGGAAGTGGAAAAAAGAATCTATGCACAGGAGAAACACAGCAGGGCGGGTTTATACTTGGAAGGAGAATTTGGAAAGGTTTGAAATTTCCCCCGCCCGGAGCTAAGTCTCCCGCTGAGTTTCTCAGAGTTTCTTGCGAGGTCGGGTTAAGGTCCCCACACTCCCTCTCAACTGCTTCAGGTGGTAGACAGGGCTGCCCAGTCTCCCGGAACCTGGGACCAAGCAAAGAGCCCTTAACTGCCCGCCCCCACCCCCACCCCCACCACACACACACACCCCACACTACCCAGAACTTTGAAAGCTTCTAGCCTCAAGTATCCCAACACCTTTAAAGCGCAGAAAAACCAACTCCCTTCACCTGAGGGCATCAATCGCCTCACTAACCTAACGGGGGCAGAGGAGGGAGGGGTCGGGGAGGGGGAGGAGGAAGAAGTGCTAGTTGCGCGCTCTTCCAGAGACAAGATAATACAACCAAGCTAAAACTAACGAAGAAGACAGCCTGGGAAAACGAGGGAAGCGGCTCTGCTCGTCTGCCCCCAGGAGGCCAGACTTGGGAGCCGTCGCTTAAAAATTCCCTGGGTCTACCGTCTCCTCACGAGGCTCCCGGAGAAGGGCCGTCTGTCGGAAAAAACGCAGTTAGCCTGAGACTACAGAGAGTGAGCCCCGACAAAAGGCAAACCGTCCTCTTCACCGCGAAGAAGCAGGAAAAGAAAACCTGGGTGAGGGAACCAAGAGACAGAGGTCCCTCCGCACGCCTCCAGCTCTGTAGCCGTCCACTGGCAGCCTGGGGCCCCAGGCGGGTGGGAAGGAGCCTAGGGCGCAGCTCGCTAGTACTAGGAAGGCAGGGCTGGGAGCTCCGGGCAGCCGGGGACCTGGCAAAGTGGAGACCTGAGCAGGGCACACGGAGCTCCACAGGGTCCACTCAGCGGCACACCAACACCAGCTGGGTTAGTGGAGTAAAACCCTGACTGTTCAGCTCTAGCAACCTCCACCGGTTGCCCCCACCCCCAAGAACGTGCGAGGGCCACAGTCCGGGTTCCATCGGAAATCTGCCTGACCTCCTGGCTTTCAGCCGTTTCGGGTGAGTGGCAGAGGGAAAGGGGCATTTCCTGGGACTCTGATGTCTGTTTCTGTCCTCCAGCTCTGCAGAGAAGGTCCGTTTTCTCATCCAGTCTGAGAGACACTTCGAGCCCCCGGGAGGGCACCTAGCCCGCAATACAAATAGGGAAACTGAGGCCTCAAGCGGCACAAAGATACCCATAGACAGCTTGAGGTAGAGGTGAGGCTCACAACAGCTTGGGGCTTTGTCCCGGTAGTAGCCCAATAAGGAGGGCTTGGGGCAAGAAGCTGGAACAGACCTTTCCAGGAGTGAGTCTGCAGATTGTGGGGTTTCCCCTGGGGCGCTCCCCAGATAATAATAGATCCCGTTTGTTGAAGGTTTTACTGGCATAAACTCACTGAATTCCCACAACAGACCGAGAAGGTAAAATCACCCCCATTTTATAGCATCAGACTCTGAGAAGTAAATCAACTTGGCACAACCACACTACTAATGAATTGTCAAAGTCTGTACCCTTCACCTAGAACCGCTACCACCTGCTCTACAGCTATCTCCCATGTTTGTCTGGGAGTTTTCTGCCCAAAGCTCTCAAATCTCTTCAAATTGGAGCCCTTAGGTGTCCCACTGACCAAGGTGCAGGGAAACATGTTGCCCCTGAGGGTAGACAACTGAGAAAGAAGAGCAAAACAGTTTTAAATGTCCTAACTAGGGCCCTCCCCGGTGGCACAACAGGTTAGGATGCAGCACTGCAAACCAGCCACAGCCTCTTCAGTGCAAGTTCAATCCCTGGCCTCCCTGGCCCTGAGGTGACCACATGGCACCACAGACCTCTCCTACCTGCCCGCTGCTCCCCTCAGCAGTGTGCTTGGTCGATCTGCCAGTTCTGCTCCCCACTCTGTCTCTGGTGAAGCCTCTCACCGCCCCAGCTCCATATTAATAAATAAATATTTTTAAAATGTCCTAACTAATGCATAGACTGGTAGAGCCTCCCCTCAGACACCCATTCACTGCTCTTAAGCAGCTCTTAGCTGGGTCGTGCCAGTTAAAAGACATACTTGCATGGTGACCACCATTCAGCCGTGACCCTCAACCCTAGCTGAGGTCTTAGACCTCCATGTGCGCATATCACAAAGTCACCTAATTGCAATAGACTAAACACAGGATGATGCAGGGCTGCCTGTGAGCCCATCAGGGAACAGAAATCCCAACACCTGCAGATGTGCTTAATGGAGGAAGACCATATGGCCTGGCATGACCATAGATAGCTAAAAGCAGCTGAGTTATGGGGGGAGTGGAGAGGGGAGCTGCCTGAAAAGATCTCCCAGTTCTAGGCTATCAAGCATAGACTTATCCCTTCCCCAGTCCTTTCCTCACAGCCCTGTAACTCCTGTAATTGGACTCTGACCTGGGAGACAATTTTGGCTCCTTCAGGGAAAGATCTCTGGGGTGGGAAAAGGGAATTTTGCTGTTTGGAAATTAACATCCCTGCAGTAGCAACTCAAATGGAAGAAAAGGAACCTGCAAGAAGCTGAATGGCAATGGAAGAAGTAGGCTGGTTTGCAGAGGAAGGAGTGGGAAAGGGTGGGAGAGTTTAGTAGACCAGCAGGAGGCGGCCTCACTAGTTCATGCATACATTTCCTTTGAGGCTCTAATCGCTGGGTATTTTCAAACTACTCTAAACTGAGAAGTCTTTGTTGTCTACCAGAATAAGAGATGCATGTGATGTGAGTGTGCAAATATGTTTGCATGAATGAAAAGTCACTGCATTCACACTGCATATGCATGAATATACACTGGTGAGCGACAGGCACATATGGGTGTTTGTGTGTGCATTGTTGAATTAAGTGTGCTTGGGTCACATGTGATATGGGAGACAGTTTTGGCTCCCTCAGGGAAAGATCTCCAGGGTGGAGATCTTGTCTTGTTTGTGTTTGTGTGCGAGTGCAAAAATGCACATGTGTGCAATGGAGCATCGAACACTTGTATGTGAACCTGAGCTCAGCTGTGGTCCATGCGTTCACATCTGCTCATGAAACCCTACAAAGAAGTTCCCCAAATCTCCAGTGTAGTCAAAAGGCAGGCGTAGGCAGGATGCAGAATGTGGAATGGAGATACCAAGGGTCAAAATTGCTGCTGGTTTGGCAGCAGGTGGCAGGGAGCAGCCAAAGGCGCTAGGCATCTGCGGTGAGGCAGAGGGTCAGAGCCAAGCCCGGCTCCAAGCGGGCGAAGCGGGTTCCCTCTGGGGCCCACAAATTACCCGGACTGCGCTCGCTGGGATCCCTGCTGGACAGTTCCTCGCCCTTAATTGTTCCTTGTGGACAGTTTCCCGTTATTAATGTCGTGTGTCCTAAAAGAGACAGCTTCCGGGGATTTCTTAATGTATGTATTATCTTTATCACCAGCATTATTTGGTAACTTTATGAAGGTGGTGCCAAATCCACCAAGAGGGTCTTGTCCCGCCGTTTGGAGATCGCTCCCAGCGCGTCGATGACACGCGGGTGCCCAAATTTCCCCTTTACGTGGAGCCACAGCGCCACCTCGCGACCCCTCAGCCTCTCTCCCTCCGGTCACGTATACTATTTTCCTAGTCCATGCCTCCAAGTTTTTGGGGGTTTTTTGTTTGTTTGTTTTTTCTTTTTAATAATATAACAGTGGGCCCTCCCTGGTGGCGCAGCGGGTTAAAGCACAGCACTAAGAAGCTTAAGCCACTTCCACATGAGTTCGATTCCCGCTCTGCCCAGGAGGTGACCACATGGTGTGGCAGACCTCTCCTGACCCGCCCACTGCTCCCCTCAGCAGTGTACTTCATTGATCTGCCTGTTCTGCTCCCCACTCTGTCCCTGGTGAATCCTCTCACCCTCCGCATCTCTGGCCTGTACCCCAGTTCTGTATGAATAAATAAATAAATCTTTAAAAAAAATACAATAGTTTGTTTTTACATCATTTTGTGCCTTTTTTCATCTCAATTGTAATCTCTGTGGGCTTCCCATCACCAAATCACCGGTGTGCTATCACCACAGTCCTGTGCAATTCCTTCTGCCCACCGTTGTTGATCCCATTCCCCACTCTACCCCGGTAAAATGTCTCTGGTATATAGTTGTTCATCATTATTATTATTTTCTTCCCTAGTCTGTTATACTCCTGCTCTGAGTGAAACCACCCGGTATTTTTCCTCTTCTTTCTGGCTTATTTCACTAAGCATGATCTTTTCCAGCTCCATCCATGTTGCTGCAAAAGGCCATGCCCCCAAGTTTTTATTACTGGTTTTCCCTCCACCGCCCAGTCTTTTTTTCCTCACTACAACAAGCTTCAGGTTCCCCACTTCCCGCATCACTTTTCTATATCTACCTCCTCTACTGGGGAAGCCTAACCAGCTCCCCTTATAATCATCAGATCAAAGGTCACCTCTTCAGAGCCCCCCTGCAAGGTCACTGGAGACTAAGAGTTTCCTTGGTTTTTATATCACCTTCGGAAATATTGGGTAAATGTTTCTCCACTCTCTAATCTGGAGAGATTATTAATCTTCAATAATCACTGTCATTGCTTATGCAACAACAATTACAATAATAATAAAACCTAAAGCTTACTGAGCGCATACATAAGTCATGCATCCATGCACAGCTTAATGGGATATGTTCTGAGAAATGTGCCTTTATGTGATTTCCTGGTTGTGCAAACGTCAGAGTGTAATTACACAAACCTAGATAATAGCGTCCACTATACATTGCGGCTGGAGGGTACAACCTAGTGGAACCATTATTATAAAGGGTCTATGGTTGATCCAGACATGGTTAAGGGAGGCAGGACTGCACTATGGTATGTCCAAAGCAATGTACTGTGCTAAGCACTTCGCTTCCATTCTCCCATTTAATTTTCCAAGCAAACCAATGAGGTAAGTATGGTCTACCTTCCCAGTCTGCAAGTGAGGCGAGAATTTTCTATGGTGGTATTGCCAAGACCAACCCAAGTCTACTTGGCAAAAGAGTGCTACTGCCCTCTTTTATTTATTCACGTGCCTTGCAGGTTTTTTCAGCTCTGTATCCACAGTCTTTAAGACAGGGCCAAACACAGAGTAGGCATTCACATATTTATGAGTAAATAAATCATTGCCAGTCTAAAGTCTTTCTTTTCAAAAAGAGTTGGACTCATGTGGTCAAATACCTTGATTGAAATATAACCACAATAATTTATCCCAAATGAGAGTTCTGCTTCTAGCTAATTAGGTGACCTTGACCAAATAACTGCATTTTCAAATTTCTCATTTGGAAAAGTGAGGATTAAATGATGAGAAAAAAATAGTGGCTTGTATTGGAGTCGATACTCAATAAAAGTTTGCTGTTAACATAATCATTTGTGATAATTTAAAAACCTAGAGCACAAGACACAAAATTGATTTACCCCTAGTCATGTAGCAGTCACCATAGATCTGTATAAAATTATCTTGCTATTATATCTTCATTTTCATCTCAGGCATAAAATATGTAATAAAATATGTTTAGTTTATTGTGGTTGGGGTGTTAATGTTAACCCTGCTCTGTTATAAAACTTTAAGGGGAAGGGGAAAGACATAATTAAACAGTAAATCAGCAGACTTTAACTCCTGCCCTTTCCTCCTGTTTTGTAGAATTTTACCAAGAAAGACTATAAAAGTGTTTATTATTCTGGAAAGTACAAAACTTTGTTTTTTAACTTAGGGGACATTCTGAGCTAGTGTCTGTTTTTCCCCACATGAAACATTTAGTTGCTACTCACATGTGAAAAATTTAAAAATATGTATCTAAGCAAATTATTGTACTCAAATAAAAGCAGCAAATGAGGGCTGTTGAAACCGATTCCAGACCTTCAGACATTTCCCAAAGAGTTGTAAAGCTTCCAGATCTCTTTCTAGAATAACCCACTGAACAATTACTCCTATTAGCATCATAAGTGAAAATGAATTTTTATTTTTTTGTCAGGCTACATACAAATGATTTTAGGGGGGAAAAAAAAAACCTATTGGCTGGTAGAGTGCATCACAAAGAAGCGATTTCTCCTCACAGTAATGAGGCTGATAAAATCCACAGAAAGTAAAAATATCTCTCCCCATTTAGCTGGCCCACAATGATTTTTAGAAACTTCTTACCAATCCTAGCTCATGTGTATCTGTTTCCCATTTCATGCATTACTCTATATGAAGAATAGGTTCAGAAACTTTTACCTGCAGTGAATTAATGTGTTAAGAGGATTTTTATTGTAAGGTTAACAGATATTTAATGATTGGAGATTTGATTCCTGTTGATGGTATAAGATTCTGGCATTTTAACCCCTTCCCTGCCCACAACTGCTGATGACCCCAAGACGGGGTTTCCTCTAGCCTGTTCACTTTACAAAGATAATGCAAGCAGAGACCCCTCTGACCTACAGTGGGAAAAATCTATTCTCTCTGTAATTCCCAAAGTTTTTATTTTTTACTGCAAAATAACTGAATCTCTCCTGATGAATACACATAGGAAGGTAACTCCTCCTTTCATTTTTTGTGGGCCAGGTGAACATTCTTTACCTAGAGAGAAGAGTAGATTTCCACATCTAATTAATGAGAAGAACCAGAAAATAAAATTATTCAAAAGCTGTATTCGTGTTTTCTTACTCAATTCATACATTCCTTGTGTCTCACAACATCATATGATAAAGCCTGAAACAGGGAAAGCAACTGAATTTTTTTTAAGATTTTATTTTTTATTTACACATACAGAACTGGGGTATAAGCCAGAGGTGCAGGGGTCATGAGAGAATTCACCAGAGACAGAGTGGGGAGCAGAACAGGCAGATCTACGAAGTACACTGCTGAGGGGAACAGCGGGCGGGTCAGGAGAGGTCTGGCCCACCATGTGGATCAACTCCCTGGCCAGGGACTAAACTCCAACAGAAGCGGCCATGACCAGCTTGGCAGTGTTGCACTCCAAGCTGCTGCACCACCAGAGAGGGCCGCAACTGAATTTTTTTAATGCTTAAATGGAGGCTCAAAATCATTGGTGGAACTCTGCAAGGATTTCCGTGGGATTTTTGCCCCTTGCTGCCACACAGTGAAGAGGGTTTCATAGGTTCCAACTAGAAGAAACTTTATTAGCAATCAGATGAGACACCTCCACCGGATTCACGTCTAAATTTCAGGTATGTGAAATGGAAAAATACGTGACTAATCAATACATATTTAAGGAATGTGATTGAAGGCAAGTCATATAACTTTCTAGAACTTACTCTCTTCCCTGTAAGATAAGAGTGTTAGCCAAAACCATCTTCAGGATGCTAACCAATGCTGAGCTAGAATTCTGAGCTATTTGAGTGATATCAGTTTCAGGAACTAAGGTTATAGTATAATAATCTTGCTATGTTTCTATCCTCAGACTATTTTGTGAAACATTTTGAATTTTTTCATTCTAATCCCAAATTATAACAATTGTTTTTTAGGCAAACTAGATAGTGCTTCTTTTCGTTAACCTCAGATTGTTCTAATGTAAGAATCTGCTAAGAAAAAAAAGAAGAAAAAAGTGGCCCATATAGATTTGGGGTCATGTAAAATGCTTTGTCATATTCTAGCCAAGAGGAAAATTTTGCTTCTAGATTGGAGAACATTTTTCTTTGGCTTTCCTTATCAGGTCACCTAAGGAAATGTCTCTTGAATTTTCAGGAAACTTTGAGAAAGTATTGATGGTGGGACAAGTGCAGGAGAGGGAAATCATTACTCTCTGTTCTTTATCTTTTGTTTGTTATGAATGCCAGAAGTAAAGCTCTCACCTTCACTTGCAAAATCATTTGCAACTGACAAAGAGGTTTCACATGGGTTACTTGACTTCTCCTAACAGACCACGCACTTGACACTTTTCTCCCTTTCACAGGGAAAGATGGGTTTAGATTTCCCCAGGCCACATGGTTTGGAAGTAGTAGAGGGTTTGACTGTAACCCATAAGCCACCGCTGCCTGTGAAGTTAAAAAAGCCGCCTGCACGACACCCTAAAGTCCCAAAGGGTTCAAACTGAAGACAAAGATGCTTTTTGTTGTAGGCATTATTACTATTGACGAATTCTTTCCCTCTGGGCACCCAAAAAGACTCTAGTCCTCTCCTAGAAATTAGGTGTGGTTTTCTGAATTCCTTGAGCCAGAGCACATGCAGTGTGGCTAAAAATCAAGCAAACCTGGTGTACTCTTTTTCTTCAAGCAGAGGTGTTACTGAGAGTAGGTACCACAGTTTGGGCCCTGCTGCCATGTATATGGTGAGCAGAGTTTATATATGGTGCAGTATACTGAATGGAAGCCAGTAGAATAAGCTGGTTGCTTGCTACTATCTAAACTTTATTTGTCCTGACCAGTAGTCTTCTAACTCAAACTTGGTCTTTTCTAAAAACTCCTGGGGATGGGGTGGACTCTCATAAACTTGACACATATGCATACCTTTTACTTTTTTTATGTGATTATTTTTATTAAGGTTATGTTGGTTTACATAGCTAACATTGTACGGTTTAGTGTGTCCCTGGTGGCACAAGAGTTGAAAGTGCAGCACTATGACGCTATCTGCGGTCACTGCAGCACAAGTTTGACCCCAGCCAGGGAGGTGACCCACATGGGGCAGAAGACCTCTCCTGTCTTGGCACACTGCTCCCCTCAGCAGTGTTTTTCAGTCCATCTGCCTGTCCTGTTCCCCACTCTGTCTCTGATGCATCCTCTCACCCCCTGCACCTCTGGCCTGTACCGCAGCTCTTGTATGCATAAGTAATAAAATTCATCTTTTTAAAAAACTTTGTGGCTTTCATAGTTAAAACTACATAGCTCTGGGCCCTCCTTGGTGGTGCAGAGGGTTAAAGCACAGCACTAAAAAGCTAAAAGCCAGGGCAGCATGAGTTCGATCCCCACCCTAGAAGTGACCCACATGGTGTGGCAGACCTCTCCTGACCCACCTGCTGCTCCCATCAGCAGTGTACTTTGTTGATCTGCCTTTTCTGCTCTCTGCTCTGTCTCAGGTGAATCTTCTCACCGCCCCTGCACCTCTGGCCTGTATCCCAGTTCTGTAGGAATAAATAAATCTTTTTTAAAAAAAAAACTACATAGCAAAAAAATTAAAAAACTACATAGCTCTAAGACTAGGCTCATACCTCCTCAGATACATCTGGCCTTGAGCACCATCATCCTCTCCCAAGCTTACTGGCTCCCCTGCCCCCTTTCCTCCTCTCCCACTCTCAACTCAGTTCTGCAGTCAGATTCCAAGGGTTTATTTTGGTTTGCTTTTGTCTGTTCCTTTGCTTTGTTTCTTTATATTCCACATCTAAGTGAAATCATCTGGCCAGCTCCTTCTGACTTACTTTACTTAGCATAATGCCCTCTAGTTCCATGCATTTTGCCATAAATGGAAAGATTTATTTTTCCTTATAGCTGAATAAATACTGCATTATGCATATAAACCACATTTTCTTTATCTACTCATCTGTGTTTGGGCAATTCGTTTTTTCCCATAGCTTGACTATTGTAAATAGTGCTGCAATTAACATAGGAGAGTATATAACTTTTTGAATTAGTGTTTTTATAATTTGGGGTAGATACCTAGAAGAGAAATTATTGAATCAAAGGGTAGATCTATTTTTAATATTTTGAGAACTCCATATGCTGTTTCCACTGGGCGCTACCTGGACATGCCCACATCCCCACCAACAATGGATGAAGGTTCTTCTTGGTCCGCCACCTCACCAACATACGTGGTTTAGAGTCTTTTGGATATGGGTCGTTTTCATGTGTGTGAGCTGGCATCTCATTGTGGGTTTGATTTGCATTTCCCTGATGATAAGTAATAATGAGCATGTTATTTTCTCATGTGCTGGTTAAACACCTGCCTATCTTCTTTGGAGAAGTGTCTATTCAGCTCTTCTTTTCTTTTTCTGGAGTTGTACAAGTTCTGTGCAGGTCCCGGATAACAGCCCATTGCATTGATGGATGTGTGGTATGTGTTCTTCCACTCAGGAAGGTGTCCTTATTTTAATGATAGCTTCTTTCACTTACAGATGCTTTCTAGGTTGATGTAGTCCCATTGATTTATTTTTGCTTTTGTTTCCCTTATCAGTATAGTCGAGTCCCCAAAGACATCCTGAAGTCAGTGTCACAGAGTGTTTTGCTCAAGTTTTCTGCTATGTATTTGTTCTGCATGTACATGTTTCAGGCCTTACATGCAAGTCTGCCCGTTTTGAATTAATTTTTGTCTTATGAAATGGTGGTCTGGTTTCATTGTTTTTCATATGACTGCCCAGTTTTTCCAATAACATTTGTTGAAGAGACTTTTCTTTCTCCATTGTATGCACTTGGCTCCTTTGTCATAAGTTAACTGTCATGTAAGTGCTGATTTATTTCTGGGCTCCTAAATCTATTCCATTAATCTGAGTATCTATTTTTATTCCAGTCCCATATTGTTTTATCACTTTGTAGTATAGTAAAGCTTGAAGTTGGAGAGCATAATGATTGCATTTCCCTTTTCTCTTGGATTATATATACCTTTTAATGAGAAAATAATCTCCTAAACCCCTTATGCTTTTACTTAATTTTACTATCAGACTTAAACAAGTGTACTTACATACAAGCACAAAACGAGGGATAAATTCTTTATGCATATAAGTCTTAGACAACTGTGAAACCAAATTGCAAAGTTAATGAAAAATAAAACCTCACAATACCAAAGATTTATAGAAGAACAATAATAAAATATGTGGATGACATTTGTTGCGGAAACTAAATTGCCACTCAAATGTCAACATGTTTTTGAGTTCAACACGTAGGTTCTTTGGGGGCATGGCATGTCTATATAATTATGTGCTATGTAATGACTATATTCTTCCATTTTTCTCTCTTTCTGAACTACAAAGCATTCCTCAATTCATATGCTGCAGGAAAAGCTTAAAGGAATCATTTCAGTATCAAAAGCACCTTGACCCCTATTTTGTCAGTTCAAGACATTAATTGTTTGTACCATTGGCAGAAAATTCAAGCTTGGGAATTTTGTGTCAATTACCTTAAGACTAAGTCTTAAGTTATCTCAGTTTTAAGGAAATTAACCAGATCTGACTGTGCTTAACTTCATAAGATTGTCACTGAAATGAAAGTGGCATTTTTCTTTTAAATTCTTATCAAAAACTAGGAAATATTCCATTCTCAAAAAAAAAACAAAAACACACTACTTGCCATTGCCATTGAGCTATATGCTTAAAATGAGTGAAATGGCACATATTATGGATGTTTCATTATAATTTCAAAATAAGGTATGGTGAAGATAAAATCTCTACTCCCGTTTTTTTAATGCTGAGCGAACTCAAGACAAGTTGCTTAACCTCTGAATGTCAGGTGTCTCATCTGCAAAGCAGTACTTAAATGGATGTTTTGAGGAAGAGGAGGCCCAGTCTATGGAGAATTGTTTTCCCCATGAACTATAACTAGATTGCCTTTCTCAGCTCCCCCGAGAGCTAGGTACAGCTGTACAACTGAGTTTGGGCAACAACATGCAGGTGGAATGAACAGAAGTTATTTCTAGACATATTCTAGAACCTCCCTCTCTTTTTCCTCCCTCCTCTGTAAGCTGAATCAAATTATCCAAGACAATAACTCAATGCTCTAGGCTGAGGTTTAGGCTGATAATCCTGACTGTTGATGTTTTAGGACGAGGCCTTGTGTCTCTGTTGCATCACTCCTCTCTGCTGCTTTAGTGGGAAAGAAGGTGGTCTGTAGTATGCATAGTGAATGTCTTCCAGTAAGATTTTATTTACAAAAAAGGATTACAAATGTAGTAGGTCCCATCTGATCCTAGTTTGTTAACCCACACACTAGGCTATGTGAGAATCATAGGGTAGGAGGAATCTAAATGTCTGCTTGAGGAAGGCTTTTTTTCTTTAAATATTTATGTAAGTCTTTAAATATTTATTGGGCCCTCCCTGGTGGCACAATGGGTTAGAACACAGCACTGCAAGCTAGCCGTAGCTGCTGCAGTGAGACTTCAATCCCTGGTCCTGGAGGTGACCCATATGATGCTGCACACTTCTCCTGTCTCACTCACTGTTTCCCTCAATAATGTACTTCCTCAATCTGCCTGTTCTGCTCCCCACTCTGTCTCTGGTGAATCCTCTCACCGCCCTGCACCCCAGTTCTGTATATATAAATAAATAAATCTTTCAAAAATAAATATTTATGTATGCATGCATGCTAGAACTGGGGTCCAGGCCAGAGGTTTGGGGGTGAGAGGATTCACCAGAGACAGAGTAGAGAACAGAAAAGGTAGAGGCACTGAAGTACACTGCTGAGGGGAGCAGTAGGTGAGACCGGAGATGTCTGCCACACCATGTGGGTTAGCTCCTTGGTTGGGATTGAGCTCATGCTGCAGTGGCTATGGATAGCTTCACAGTGCTGTGCTTTAACCTGTTGTGCCACCTGGGAGGGCCTAAGTCACTGAGACTTTAAGGTTGTTTCCACCATAACCTACCCTGATCCTTTTGGAGGAGGTCATGGAGAGAATATGACAGTTGAGTGACCTGGAGCTACACAGTGGAGGCTCCTCAGCCCTCCCTTGTCCTTGAATGTTTATTTTGCATACTGTTCCCACAGTAGAAGTCATTTTCAAGGACATGGCTTTGAGAAAGCAAGTGTTGTTGAGACCATCCAGACTGTCACTGAAAGCAGTTATGCCTCTATAATTTTTTAAAAGATTATTTATGCATACAAGAATTGGGGTACAGGCCAGAGTTGTGGGGGGTGAGAGGATTCACTAGAGACAGAGTGGGGAGCAGAACAGGCAGATCCACTGAAATATACTGCTGAGAGGAGCAGTGGGTGAGACAGTAGAGGCTTGCTGTGCCATGTGGGTCACCTCCCCACCTGGAAATCAAACTCATGCTGCAGTAGCTGTGGATAGCTTCATAGTGTTAGGCTTTAATCCATTGCACCGCCAGGGAGGGCCATTCTTTATAAATGTATATGATTTGAGTGGTCAGGTACAGACATCTGCTCATCTTGTGGTGCCCAAGACAAGCCCCATTGATAAGTCCCTTTGTTCATTAAGACTGTCACCTACCAACCTGGAGTCATCTTTCTTTTTCTTTGATCTCTTCTCCCCCTCCAGTTTCAGGAGTCAATTTCAGGTTCACCGGGAAAGCTCCTAAGATTTCAAATCAACATGTGACACCCAATCACAAAGATGTCATTCTTTAACTGTCCCCCTTCTTTAAATGTCTTCAAATGCCCCCCTTCTTCCTGACATCCCTTTGAAGACAGTGACTATGGGTAATTCATTTGTCATAGAGACTTAACAATGCATGTTAATGACACAAATAAATGCCATCAGATAGTAATATGTATGGAGAGATTATGACTGCCACATCTATAGCATTCTATGGCCCAAAAGATAACTGATATTGGAAAGGATGTAGAAAGAAGGGAGAAAAGAGATCCCATCTACACTGTTGGTGGGAATGTAAATTGGTGCAGCCATACAGAAAGCAATGTAGAGATTCCTCAAAATACTAAAAGTAGAAATTCCTTATGATTCAAAAAAATACAAAATATTTATTTGAAGAGATATATGTACATTCCCTGCCCCCCATGATTTACTGAAGCATTATTTTCAATAGCCAAGAGCTGGAAATAACCAAAGTCTCCATCTACTGATGACTGGATAAAGAAGATGTGCTGTGTAGATACACAGTGGAATACTACTCACCTATAGGAAAGACAAAATCATGTCATTTGCTAGAACATGCATGGAACAAGAAGGTATGACGTTTGGTGAAATAAGTCAGCCAGAGAGAAACAAACCCTACATGGATGGTTTCATTCATATGTGGTACATAGAAAAACAAAAAAAATGAACTGAATAAAACAAAATCAACTTTTGGACAATAAGACCAACTTTTGGGTATAGAAGACCCTATAAGCCATTAGTGGTTATGATAAGGGGATGAAGAAGAGGAGAGAGGATGGGAAAATGTATGGCAAACACAACAATGACTGTTAGTGGTGAACTTGATGTAGTATATGTACCTGTTGATTCTCAATGATGGATTATAATGCAACGTTCCTTCAATTAAAAAAAATAACTAAAATAAAAATATATGTCATCTGAGTTATTACTATCCCGTCTCTCCACCCCACCACCCTGCTTCTAGTCATATACTTACTTATGTTGCTTTATGCTTTCCTCGAAGACAGCCTGAAACACACATTTGGAAATAATTTGCTTGACTGAAGGGCATGGAGTTTGGTCAATTGGTTCACTTTGTGTGAACATGTTGCTCCCTTTTACCTATAAGAATTCCATGGAATACATTGCAAAGTCAGCATGGGCTATTGCCCAGCTATGGTATACTCAAACTCCTTAGTCTGTCACCTACAAACCTGCAGCTATAACCACTGCAGGTGGGAATTTTACCCCTAATATATTTGTTTCAGGAGAATGAATCCAGAGGGGTGAAAGAATTTGTCTAAAATCTTGTGTTAGCAATGCTAGGAATGTAGGCCTGCCTGAGTCCCCAAATACGTACCACCCAGAGTTGGATTCTAAGGGTTCTGTAATCTCCTCCACCTTCTCTATTTGAGTTGTATTTGTTGGGGAACCTCAGGATGAGTAATTTGTCACTGTTCTTTGTAAAGTTTTACTGAGTTTCAAATTTTCCCATTACAAGAGGAAAATGAGAAAAAAATGTCCTAGATAACACAGAGAAAAATGCCTCGTTGTCTTAATTGCCTTTCTATTTCAATCAAGGAAGGCATTTAATTATTTCTGAACTACATTCAAAACTCTCAAGAATATTATTCTCCCCAGGTGAGTTAACTAAATCAGTGCAAAACATTTCTCCAGTCTGCGTATTCCTAGCAAATATTTGTTATAATCCAACAACCACCAGTTCTTTCCATGGATGAGCTTGTTTGATCCCTCACAGCAAACCTATGATGTAGGAACAGTCATTATTTTCCTCTAACAAGTGCAATAATGGAGGCACAGAGAGGTGAGAGATTTATGGGAGATAGTAAAGTGCTATGAGGTGAAGTCCACATGTAACCCCAGCCACCCGTGGGGCCTCATGTTCCCCACTGGCTTTGCAGACACTGAAGAGAGGTTTACTGTCCCATTGAGATGTCAATTTCTGAGGATATGTGAGAACTGAGCTTCAATCCCTGGGATTAGAGGAAAGTCATCAAAAGGCTGTGGGGTCCAAGTGGTAGAGTTTACCTGGTTTCTTGCACAACCTGAGGAAAGAGAGAAGATCCTCCCTCCCCACACAGCTGTCCCAGGCCCTAAAAAGCCCAGGACATGTTCCCAGTGCCTGCAGGGCCTTCTCCATTGCAGTTGAAAACACAGAACAGGAAACAACTTTTCTGTGATACGTGCTTCATGACCATGCACCACCCTACCTGGCTTTCAGGAGAATGAGGAATTCACTCAGTCTTTATCCTCTGAGATGCTATGGCATGAACATGCGTATTGCCTAAGTAAAAAGCAAAATCCTTTCTTGTGTGATGGATTCTACCTCTAAAAAAGCATTTAGTAGAAACCAGTGTAGAGATGGGGCTTTGAAATGCGAGAGCCTACCCATGGGAGGGTATCCCTGACAGTGGTTCCTGAGGACTAAACTTGACAGTAGGTACCTCAGGACAGTAAGGTGACAGCAGGCCCTCAAATACTGTGGTTTCTTCAACATCATTTGGTTACAATGTTGATTGAGAAAAAAGTAACCCAGCCAATCTGGTTTCATTACTCGCTATTTTCTCATTTCCCTTAAACTCAAAGTTTCCAAGAAACTGCCCAGGATGTTAAAGAAGACATATCTGTAAATTTATTATCTTCAGACCAAAGCATTTTATAAATTGGGGTAAAGAGTTTTAGCCTTAAGAAAATTTAATCTTCACAGTATTCTTGGTTTTAATGACAGTTATTTTAATTTTTAAATACTTTCATGAAAATACTGTATTTCATAAACTTTGCCTGTGTGAGAAAACATTGATGTTTTTAAATAGATAACCTCTATTCCTAATAAACAAGAGCAAATATAGATTCCTTATTGTACTTTTGAAGGTTTCTATTTATAAGCCTGGACATTGTTCAAATGAATCTATTAAATCTCCAATAAATCGGTTAACCCTTAAAAAGACTGCATAATACATAATCTCAGCTTTTTACATCAAAATTTGAATTCATCCAGCCTTGAGACATACAAGCAGTTGCTAACAGACTTCAACCAGATTCTAAAACAACTGGAATTATGTAAGAAATCTACATAAAGCTTATCTCCTCTGCATTTTCCATGGCCATGTGTATACTACTTCACCGGCACTGAAGCACCCAATTCCATTATATTCTGGGGACACCAAGCCAACCTGGACACATTTAAGGTTATGAAGAATCAACCAGTATCACTGACGTTCCCATTTTCAATCATGACAACTATATTGACTGTCATTCAGATGATCCCCCCACAACTGATTTAAATAGGTTCAAATTAAGTGGGTAGGGATAGAACAAAGGCACGGGGGCCCAATGGTCTATGGTTAAGGACTTTGGTGCTTTGGTGGTGAGTTGGGTGTGATGACATACATCTGAGGAGGTAGAAAATTATTTCCCTAAGTCAGATACCATGTTGTAAACCAATGTTGCTCAACAAAAAGCAACAAACTAATGTAACACCAAATTAATATAATGATAATAGTAATCATTATTATTACTTGAACACTTGTGAAAAAAATAAATAAAATATCTCCAAGTCAACAGTAGTAACAAATGACTCTCAACAAGGACTGAAAAGCCAAATCAAAAATAGGGAGTTTCAGGCCCTCCCTGGTGGCGCAGCGGGTTAAAGCACTGCACTGAGAAGCTAAAGCCACTTCCGCATGAGTTCGATCCCCGCCTTCCCCGGAGGAGACCACATGGCGTGGCAGACCTCTCCTGACCCGCCCGCTGCTCCCCTCAGCAGTGTACTTCGTCTCTCACTGCCCCTGAGTCTCTGGCCTGTACCCCAGTTCTGTATGTACAAATAAATAAATCTTTAAAAAAAAATAGGGAGTTTCCAGAATGATTTTTTGGGGAAAGACCTGTCGCAAAAGAGATAAGGGGAGTATCAGGCATGAACACACTTCTGAGAGAAAGCGTTCCTGGTTACTGTTCACTTGAACTTCTGGGGCTGCCTAGGAGGCAGCAGGCTCTCAGCAGGGGAATCTGAACCCTGGTGTGCGGTAAGTGTGCAAGGGTGGCAGCATCATGCTGACAACCAAGAAAAAGTCATCATGTAAGTGAGGCCAACAGTCACCTCTGGGAGAAAGTAGGGTTGTGGCTGGAGGGTACTTAGAGGGCAGGGGCAGTTCTGGAGACCCCTACTATCTTAGCCAATATCTTTTTTTTTTTTTAATAAGTTAACATTGTAGAAGTGTCAGAAGAGCAGCACTGAGAAGCAGCACGTACGTGGACTACCTTACATTCACCACTCCAATTCCAATTCTTCCTTCCCCATCCAATTCTCCCATTTATCTACGCCTGTCCCTACCCTCTGATAACAATTGGACTTAGAGACCAAAATGTTTATTTTTGTTACATTTACTTTATCTGTTAGTTTTCTCTGTATGCCACAATTATTATTCTATTTCTTGACTCAGATGGTGGTTATGAAGCAATCCTTTTAGAAAAGGGCTTCCCTAGTGGATTAGGGGTTAAAACTCAGCTCCCAAGCCAGGGAGCTGACCCACGTGGTGCAGCAGACTTCTCCCTCGCCCGCAGCTCCCCTCAGCAGTGTATTTCAATCAATCTACCTGTTCTGCTCCCTACTCTGCCTCTGGTGAATCCTCTCACCCTCCTAACCTCTGGCCTGGATCCCAGTTCTTCTATACAAAAATAAATAAAATTAAAATCTTACAATACACCCCCAAAAGGTGACCTCAGATCGCAATAAGAAGCATGAAAAACAGGGTGTGGAGAGAGGGAGGCACTGGACAGGAGGACTTGAGCTCAGTTTGTTGTCTCTAAAGAGCTGAGAGCTAAAGAGAGCAGAAGCCAGTCTTGGAAGACTTCACCCAGGGAGAGAAACCCAAGTTCAGAGTCCAGAAAAGTCTGGAGGAGAGAAAACTCATGAATACTTGCCAAAGGACATCAAACATCTGAAGGGGTTGCTCTGGTGAAGGGGAAGAGAAATGCAGAGCTCAGGAGGGAAACTCCTGGAGTGAAGGGAGGAGGCCTCAGCCAGAGGGCACAGTGTATCCCACCAGGCATGGGGAGGTTGGAGTGGGGGGAGGGGCGGGGGGAGGGGGAGACAGCAGGCGTTGAATGGTCATCTCTGGAAGCAGGTAGGTATAGACACAATCTGAGCCTCTTTAACTCCCACCGATTTCAGGACTATTGGCTCCTGACCTCGAAAACGTTGAGATGGCTCTCAAACTTTTCTAGACAGCTTGTCACTTCACCAGGGGAGAACCAGCAAAGGAAAGGGCTGAGGGGTGTCAGCCACCAGGAGAGGGTCTGTCCAGGCATGCAGTGTATAAACCAAAATTACAATTTTCTGTTGCACAAAGTAAGACGCAGTTGAAATCTTTAGACTTTTAAAAAATCTTTTTGCCAGCCCTCGCTAGTGGCGCAGCGGGTTAAGGCACAGCACTACAAGCTAACCGCAGCCACTTCAGTGTGATTTTGATCCCCACCGCGAAGGAGATCCACATGTTGCGGCAGACCTCTCCTGGTCCGCCCGCTGCTCCCCTCAGCAGTGTACTTCTTTGATCTGCCTCTACTGCTCTCCACTCTGTCTCTGGTAAATCGTCTCACCCACCACATCTCTGGCCTGTACCCCAGTTCTGTATGCATAAATAAATAAATCTTCAAAAAAAAATTTAAAAAAATCTTTTCCGATCATGCAACAGGAAATCAATTTCATATTAAACTGATGATTAACTAAATGATGAATAATATATGATCTGTAATTGTACTTAACAACATTTTTCTAAATATAAGCTTAAACTTATTACTTAATTATTTTATTTATTGATGTCTAGTTCTGTCTATTTGATATTTGTTTTGCTGTAACATTTAAGGAATTTTTTTTTACAGATTTATTTATTTATCTATACAGAACTGGGGTACAGGCCAGAGGTGCATAGGCGGTGCGAAGATTCACCAGAGTCAGTGTGGGGAGCAGAACAATCAGATCGAGGAAGCGCACTGCTGAGGGGAGCAGAGGGTGAGACAGGAGAGGTCTGCTGCGCCATGTAGATCGCCTCCGCTACAGGGAATCCAACTCACACTGAATCGGTTGCAACTAGCTTGCTGTGTCCTAATCCATTGCACCACCAGGGAGGGCCAAGACCTGATATTTTTAATGAGTTTATTCTGAATGTCTTATAGTATAAACAACCTTTGATTTTCTTTTAGGATAAGATGCATACTGCACAGCTGAAGCCATTCAAGAGGATAATATTCCTAAAGAACATGGGTTTTTCACCAAAAAGAGATCTGTCTTATGATATATTGAGTCCACTCCTAGGAATCTACCCAAAGGACACACAAAAAACACTAATCCAAAAAGAAATCTGCACTCCTATGTTTATTGCAGCACTATTTACAATCTCCAAAATATGGAAACAGCCTAAAGGCCCCAAAACAGATGAATGGATCAAGAAGTTGTAGTATATGTACACAATGGAATACTACTCAGCAATCAAAAAGATCCACACATGCCATTTGCAGCAACATGGATGGATTTGGAAGGGATTATGCTGCGCAAAATAGTGAGAAAGATAAATAGTAATGGTGTCACTTGTTACAAGAATAGAGAGAAACCAAAGAAAGGGTCAGGAAAAAGATAAAACTTGCAAGCTGAACATAGATCTGAGGTATACTGAAAGAAAGGGGAAGGAAGAGGGGTCAAAAGGGGTGGGAAAAGCACAAGGGACTGTGGTGATGGACTGTAGGTATTACAATAGTGGGCGAACTGTAGAGACTACACCTAAGGGGAGAAATAAAATACTGTCTAAAAATAAATTTAAAAAATAAAAAAGACAGTTTTTTTTAAGACAACATTCCCAAATTAAGAATTATAGACAAATGTTTATACCTTCTTTATTTTCAATAGCATAAAATGGGAGAGAACACAAAATCCATTAAGTACACAAATAAATATACTAATAGTGGCATATCCAAATATAAGGCTGTAGCTAAGAAAATCAAAATGGGGGTGAACTATTTATGACAGCATTGATGAATCTCAAAGTAATTATGAAACATAAATCAAAGGATAAACAGGGTAAAGGTTTCAGGATTTCGATCATATGAATTCTAGAAAAAGCAGAGCTATCAGTTATAAAAGTAAGTTAATCAATGGCTCCTGGAGAACTGGAAAGGTCAAAGAGAGAGCTCATAAAAGGACAGTAAGGAAATAGATGGAGACTGACATGGCCATCTGATTATAAAGATTAGAAGATACAGGTATACACCTATACCAAACTTATCAAATACTGCACTTGAAATTTGTCTAGTTGGTAACATATGAATGAAATATGAATGAATGAAACCTTAAGGTTTCATATGAATGAAACCTTAATGAATACGTTTTTTTTTAAAAAATGGCTCAAGCCATACGCACACAAAAAATCTGAGTCTCACTCTTCTGGGAAATAGGTTTGCCAAGCCCATATTAACTGCATTACTAATATAAGACCTGGCCCCTCCAAGAGTGAGTACAGCCATGTCACCATATGTAAGTTTCATGAATATCTGTATTTCCACCATTCCTCCTTACCCAGCAGCCATCAACTTCCCTGGTGGGCAATTACTGCTATTACTGAACCCCAGGACACAGCTGTAGCTGTACAATAACCCTGGACAAAGTGGGTCACATCACTGTCTCAGATGAGTCAAAAGGACTCTTCCCAGGCAGGACTCTCTATTGTGGTTCAAAAAGAGGTGCAGGAGACACAAAGAGGGGGAGCCCCCCAGTGGGAGTCATAATTTCTTTCTATGCAGAAGGGAATGACAGTGGCCATCTCTTTGAGGGCAGGATTTAGAGGGCAATTTCAAACTACTTTATACAACATTTTGAATAAATAAATCCCAATCTCTCAGACTGTGAATTGGAAAAAGGCATAGTGTACAGTTCCTCCAAATATCCCCTTAATGTCACCAATAGACAAGTCCTAAAATATTGCCATCAGCACCAGGTCCCCTGATTCCCAGAATCAAGGTGGCTTCTGAACCTACTAGCCTGTTCCTGCACTGTTTAGTTTTGTATTGTTTTGTTCCTTTTCTTTTTTATCCCATGAACCACCTTTCCAAGAAAATAAATACCCTTTTTCATTTAACTTTCCCAGAATTGGCTTCTATTACTTGCACCACAGAAGTCTAATTCGGTGGGGACCCAAGTACCAGATGGGAAGAAGGATCTTTAAAGCCTCTTTGGATGCTGTGGTCCTAAGATAAGCACAAATATAATTAGGCCTCTCTCCTAGGAATCGATAGTTATAGATGTGCTGGGAAGACAATACTTGGCTCAGAATCTCAAACAGACATGTTGGCTCTAGACACTTTAAAACAATGAAATGAAGTATAATATGCAGCCCTGGGGATACACTGGGATATAGTTCCAGAAACAGCCTCAAAGTACACTTACTGGTGATACTAGGCAAACCCTGCAAGGGGACTCAGCCAGGATACCACCAGCCATTAAAACTGATGTCAACACATAATAAAACAATTGAGTGAAGGGCGGGAAGGGGGAGGGGGCAGGCATCTGTAAGCATCAAGAGGATGATGGCATCATGAACCTTAAGCAGCCTCAGGAACAAATGAAACTGGAAGACACTTGAAGAATTCTTTAGAAAATCTCACATTTTTCAGCAGAAAATACTAGTGCTTCATATTTGATTTTCATTGATATAGTTAATATCTCTGATGCAATCTTACAATATTTGCACACCCTGGTTTTTTCACTAGGAAAAAAATTCTTACTCCGAAGTGGTATGAATGGGTATATAGTTCTAGAGAATTTGGTATCAAAGGATTATTCTAGTTATCAACCTTTTTATGAAAACTTCTTCTGAAATGAAATCTATCTGGATAGTTTTTTTGTTTTTGTTTTTGTTTTTTTTTACAAATAGAAACTGTTTCATGTTGCACGAAAAATATGCTTTGTTAAGCAGTGAAACTGGCCTGTAAGCTCTTGGGCTTCTAATGGTGGATTAAATCTACCTTACCAAGAAGCAAGAATTATGATAAAATAACATTTATAGTGTGGCAAATAATTGGTGTATGTGTCTTCATGAAGTTCCTGAGTTCTTTACCCTATAATGGAGTTCCTTCATGGAGACGTGGAATTAAGAAGACAAAACACATCTTATGGACATTCTTTGTCTTTGCCTATTTAAATTATTTAGTAACACTGGGTAGCTAAGAAATTGTCTGTGCTCCTATAAAACTCCCTATGCTAATTGTGGCCAGCAAATTAGTAATTATAAACAGATTATACAAAGCCTGAAAGGGCACTCGAATGTGAGGGACTAAAGCGAGCAATTAGGTGGCTTAGCCTGCCACCTCTTCACTCTGAGTCTCTGTGAAGAATGAAGAAAAAAGCCCCACACCAAAATTGAAGGGGACCAGTTTTCTGATTGTGTCCTAGGGGATTTGGATAAAGCTCAAGCAATTTGAAGCATGCCCTCAGGTTGTACTCAGCAGAATTCCTGACCTCTGCCACATCCTATCTATCATAAGCCTTTATCAGGAGAAGATACCAAATCACAAGCCATTTGGTGGCATCTAATTGCTTCGACATTGACAGCAAAGAGGATATATCATCTTCCCTGTTAAAAAGGGAGTGAGCATCTTGTATGGAAAAAGACTGAAAATAAAAGCAAACGTAAATAAATACTAAAGGGAAGCTAAACATACTAACCGGAAGGGAATATCAATAGAAAATGAGAGTTGAAATATAGATTGAGGAAAACAGCAATGTCTGGTTTCTAGCCACACTCTTTCTGGACTATTAAAAATATTGAACGAAGAAGAAAGAAAGGACTGGGGGAGGGTGGGGAAAAGGGGAATGAAAGAAGGGAGGACAGGGGGGAGAGAAAGAAGGAAAGAGGGAATAATTAGAATAGCTTGTAAAAGCAGGAAGCTGGTTTTAGAAGTTACTTGAAGTACTGTAGTTGATTTCATGGATATAGAATTTAAAAACACTGAATCACTAGACCAGAAAGCTTTTCACCATCTATTTTTTTGTATACATCAAGAGAAAAGTCAGGACTAGCCTGTCTTCAACTTCTCTTTAACACCCCCAAACAACCCTTAAAAAGAGGAAAAATAGCAACTCTTTGAGTCTTGGCAGACAATAGCAGCAAGCTCAAATTTAATCCAGTATATTGTTTTTGTTATATTTATTTTTGTGGCTACCTTCTGTTTAAGGCAAGTGAACTGGTTTCCATTTGTGATCAGTCTATAACTTTTTTTCTTTATTTACATTTTTAAACACAGAGTCAATTCAAAGATGAACACTAGATAAATTAGAGTACTGGTTTAAAAAAAAAAAAAAGACAAACCCGTAGTGGATCCTACTTGCTTCGGCAAAAATCTTGGAAGGGACACTGAAATAATTTTAATTAAGAAAATATCAGCTTAGGTATTATAGATGTGAGACCTACTGGCTGTAACATATGCCAGCTGCCTCTTCCTCCTGGCTTCTACTTTTATTTAAGTGCAAAAAGTCTCCACAATGGAACTAGCTAAATGTGTCCATTCTGCCGAGTTGTCAAAGAAAGGAGACAACCAAAAAGAAATTTACATTCTTCACTAATAAAATTTGTTTAACTAGCAAAACCACAGTGACATCTAGTGTTGATATTTGATAATGCACCTTTTTAAACAATTGAAAAACATTCTGGACTAGCATAAACGTTGCAGAGAGTAAGTAGCTCCCTGAATATCGTTCGCCCAAAGTCTCCTATCATTTAAAGTTTATTTTTAATTGAAGTAGAATTGCATATAACATTATTTAAATTATAGGTGTTCATCGTTGAAATTCAACCGGATAAAGACCGCATTAAATTCACTATCTTTCGACATTTCATTCCCCCCCTTTCCACAACTTACCTACTCCTCTGACATTCTCTTCCGCTAACCACCAATCAGCCATCTAGTCAAAAAAATTATTTTCGTTTATTTTGTTCAAGCCTTTGTTTCTCTCTATACCACATAGAAGTGAAACCACAGTGCTCGTCTTTCTCTGGCTGAATTATTTCATCAAGCGTCGTATCATTTAAGTGCACCCTCTTGTTGCAAATGGCAGACTTTCGTCTTATAGTATTCCACTGTGCATCTCTTCAGCACATCCAGTCACATCCAGTAGATGGAGACTTTGGTTGTTTCCAGCTCTTGGCTATTGTAAATAGTGCTGCAGCAAACATGGGGTGCCTTTATCGTTTTTAATTAGTGCTTTTGTATTTTTCAGGTAAATATCCAGAGGGAGGTAACTGGAATGAGGAAATTTTTATCATTTTGAGGAGTCTCTATACTGTTTTCCATAATGATGGCAGCAATTCACATTCCCATCCACCTCGTCTCCAACACTTACTTCTGGTCTTCTGGTAGTAGCCACTCTCTTGTGTGAAGTGATCTCACTGTTGTTTTGATTAGCACTTCACTAAATATAATGAGCATCTTTTTATGTGCCTGTTGGTCATTTGCGCATCTTTTCGGAGACGTGTCTATTCAGATCCTCTGTCTATTTTTTCATAGCAGATGTTGTGTTATTGCTACATTTTATATCGTGTATTTTGGATATTAATCCCATGTCACATGTATGATGGGTAGATACCTTCTCCCATTCAGCAGGATGTTTTCTCATTTAGATGTAGGTTTCTTTTGCTGTCCAGAAACTTTCAATATGGATATAGACCCTTTGTTTAGTTTTGCATTTGCCTTGCTCTGGGAGTAAAGCCCCTACACATCCTAAGGCTCAAAAAGAAGTGTATTGCCTGTGTTGTCTTCTATGTGTTGATGTTCGCATCTGACTCTTTAACACAGATAATGCAACTTCAACTTTTGATGTGACCCTTGCTCTAGTTTCTCATTAAAAATCAAACATAATTTTTCAGAATATCCCTTCATTTCTGTATTTTCTTCATGAATGAGTTTGCTTTTAACAGGATTCTACATAAGTGAAGAGATGCTCTCCTCAGTGCCTCATAGCAAGAGGCACATGTCGATGATTTGGCTTAGGTGTTATCTGCCAGGTTGATGCTTTGTACAATTATTCTTCCTTCCTTTCTAATTAATAAGTAATTTTCAGGAGAATATTTTGAAGTTATATAATTATCTTTTCCTCTTCACAGTTTCATCCATTAGTTTAAGTACCCATTGATAATTCTTGTCTAAATCAATTACTACAATTGCAAAACCAACAACTTTCCACATTCTTGTAATCATTTTATTAAAATAAGTTTCATGTTTTTTGCCTTTATTAGTGGGAACACATCATCTATAACTTATACATTATGCATATTACATATGTATCATATATACATATATATATGGATATACATAAATACCCACTATGTATACAGCCATACTGGATAGAGCCAACACATAGAATGTCTTTGGGTGCCCAACCAAACATGTCCTCTCATTCTCTGGGTCTTTGTCCTTGCTGTCAAAGATCCTCTTCCAAAGGTGCCGTTGACAGAGTGGTGAGCACAGCTGCCTTTCAAATACCAGTAAGTATATAAGAATTAATTAGTATATTCACATATGTACTGTAGTAATGGATGTTTTATATATATATATGATATGTACTTGCTGTAGATTGACTTTAATCACATGTAATCAATTATTATAAATGGTGTCATCAATCATCTATGATCTATTACTATAATTATTTATTTCTCTTCAAAAATACAAATGTCATGGAAACTTATTAAATTATGAACAATTGCTCCAGATGAAGGAAACTCAAGAGATACAACATAATCCTGGGTTTGATTCTGCACCTGGTGTGGGGAAGGAGTCATAAACAGCTTTAAAAGCCATCATTGGGGCCCTCCCTGGTGGCGCAGCAGGTTAAAGCACAGCACTGAGAAGCTAAAGCCACTTC